>NC_092259.1:18606883-18714420 GCF_036320965.1 Panulirus ornatus
AAACTTATTGTAGAAAATGAAAATAATGGTATGTTACCATTTTTAGATTGCATGATCCATAGACAAGGAAACAAGTTTAAGTTTAGCATATACAGAAAACCCACCAATGTATGCTCATATATCCATTATTACTCATCTCAACATGACAGAGTTAAATTATCATCATTTCAATCTATGTTCCTTAGGGCATTACGTATTTGCAGTCCAGAGTTTATTGATGATGAGTTTGAGAAGATATGTTCTATTGGATCTAAGTTAAAGTACCCTAGATCTTTCATTGATAAGTCCCTTAAGTTGGCAAAGAAATCATTTTATAGAGTTGAGCCCAAACCTCCTATTGACACCAAGAATCTTTTAGTTCTCCCTTTTAATAATAACTTCACTTTGATTCCCATGTTGCTTAAATCCTTTAATGTAAATGTTGCCTTTAGCAACAATACTACTATAAAGAATATCTTAATCAGGAATTCACCAGAAAATTCTCTTGGATGCATCTATAAAGTGCCTTGTGGAAACTGTGATAAATTTTATGTTAGTCAGACTGGTAAGGATCTTTCTGTTTGACTTAAACAACAGAAATATAGTATAAGAACGGGACAAGAATCAAATGCCTTGTTTAATCACGTTAAAAACTATGATCATTATATTGACTGGAGTAACGCCATCTCAGTTATTAACTCTAACTCTATTACCAAGAGAAATATCATTGAATCTTCTATCATTAAATACACAAAGAATTATAATCTTAATATTAGTGATGGTCTATCCAAATTAGATAACTTTATTGTTGAAAAAATTTGTAAAATGATAAGTTTATGAACGCTCGTTGATGTTTTGGACAATCACATGTTTAACAAATGGCGTCCTAGCTACGTCTCTTCGTTGTATATCAACTGACTGCTATATTTCTCTGTTGTGTCTCCCCTGATGATGTGATTACTACACGAAAGTGCATTCATTCCCGTCTCCCTCCCGCCATACATGAAATGACAACCCCCTCCCTCCCGCATGTGCGTGAAGTAGCGCTAGGAAAAGACAAAAAAGGCCCCATTCGTTCACACTCAGTCTCTAGCTGTCATGAATAATGCACCGAAATCACAGTTCCCTTTCCACAGCCAGGCCCTACAAAACTTTTCATGGTTTACCCCAGACGCTTCACATGCCCTGGTACAATCCATTGACAGCACGTCCATCCCGGTATACCACATCCTTCCAATTCACTCTATTCCTTGCATGCCTTTCACCCTCCTGCATGTTCAGTCCCCGATCACTCAGAATCTTTTTCACTCCATCTTTCCACGTCCAATTCAGTCTCCCACTTCTCCTCGTTCCCTCCACCTCTGACACATATATCCTCTTGGTCAATCTTTCCTCACTCATTCTCTCCACGTGACCAAACCATTTCAAAACACTCTCTTCTGCTCTCTCAACCACACTCTTTTTATTACCACACATCTCTCTTACCCTTACATTACTTACTCGATCAAACCACCTCACACCACACATTGTCCTCAAACATCTCATTTCCAGCACATCCAACCTCCTGCGCACAACTCTATCTATAACCCACGCCTGGCAACCATACAACATTGCTGGGACGACTACTCCTTCAAACATAACCATTTTTGCTTTCCAAGATAACGTTGACAACTTCCACACATTTTTCAACGCTTCCAGAACCTTCGCCCCCTCCTCAACCCTATGATTCACTTCCACCTCCATGGTTCCATCCGCTCCCAAATCACTCCCAGATATCTAAAACACTTCACTTCCTCCAGTCTTTCTTTATTCAAAGTTACCTCCCAATTGACTTGTCTCTCAGCCCTAATGTACCTAATAACCTTGCTCTGTCTGGTTAGTGGCTGGACGTGTTCGCTGTCTGGCGTAGTGGCTGGACGTGTTAGCGGTTTGGTATGATGGCTGGATTTGTTTGTTGTCTATTGGTGTGGCTGGATGCGTTAGCTGTCAAGTGTGGTGGTTAAAAGTGTTCGCTATCTAATGTGTGGCTGGACGTGATCGTTACCTGGTGTAGTGGCTGGACGTGTTCGCTGTCTGGTGTGGTGGCTGGACGTGATCGTTGTCTGGTGTAGTGGCTGGACGTGTTCGCTGTCTGGTTGGTGGCTGGACGTGATCGTTGTCTGGTGTAGTGGCTGGACGTGTTCGCTGTCTGGTTGGTGGCTGGACGTGATCGTTGTCTGGATGGTGGCTGGACGTGATCGTTACCTGGTGTAGTGGCTGGACGTGTTCGCTGTCTGGTTGGTGGCTGGACGTGATCGTTGTCTGGTGTAGTGGCTGGACGTGTTCGCTGTCTGGTTGGTGGCTGGACGTGATCGTTGTCTGGTGTAGTGGCTGGACGTGTTCGCTGTCTGGTTGGTGGCTGGACGTGATCGTTACCTGGTGTAGTGGCTGGACGTGTTCGCTGTCTGGTTGGTGGCTGGACGTGATCGTTGTCTGGTGTAGTGGCTGGACGTGTTCGCTGTCTGGTTGGTGGCTGAAGGTTATTGTTGTGTGGTGTTGTAGCAAGACATGTTCGCTGCTTGGTTAGTTGCTGGACGTGATCGTTGTCTGGTGTACTGGTTGGACGTTTTCGCTACCTGGTTCATGGCTGGACGTGATCGTTGTCTGGTGTAGTGGCTGGACGTGTTTGCGGTTTGGTGTGATGGGTGGATGTGTTTGTTGTCTAATGTTGTGGCTGGATGAAATAGCTGTCAAATGTGGTGGTTAGAAGTGTTCGCTGTCTAATGTGAAGGGTGAACGTGTTCGCTGTCTAATGTGTAGGGTGAATATGTTCGCTGTCTAATGTGATGGATAAACATGTTCGCTGTCTGGTTGATGGCTGGACGTGATCGTTGTCTGGTGTAGTGGCTGGACCTGTTCGCTGTCTGGTTGGTGGCTGGACGTGATCGTGTTCCGGTGTAATGGCTGGACGTTTTTGCGGTTCGGCGTGATGGCTTTATGTGTCTGTTGTCTATTGTTGTGGCTGGTTAGAATTGTCGCTCTCTAATGTGTAGGGTGGACGTGTTTGCTATCTAATGTCATGGATAAACTTGTTCTCTGTCTGGTTGGTGGCTGGATGTGATCGCTTCTGGCGAAGTGGCTGGACGTCATCGCTGTCTGGTGTAGTGGCTGGACGTGATCGTTGTATGGTTGGTGGCTGGACGTCATCGCTGTCTGGTTGGTGGCTGGACGTGATCGTTGTCTGGTGTAGGGCTGGACGTGTTCGCTGTCTAATTGGTGGCTGGACGTGATCGTTGTCTAGTGTATTGGCTGGACGTGTTCGCTGTCTGGTTGATGGCTGGACGTGATCGTTGTCTAGTGTAGTGGCTGGACGTGTTCGATGTCTGGTTGGTTGCTGGACGTGATCGTTTTCCTGTGTAGTAGCTGAACGTGTTCGCTGCCTGGTTGGTGGGTGGACGTGTTTGCTGCCTGGTTGGTGGCTGGACGTGATCGTTGTCTAGTGTAGTGGCTGGACGTGTCCGCTGTCTGGTTGATGGCTGGACGTGATCGTTGTCTAGTGTAGTGGCTGGACGTGTTCGATGTCTGGTTGGTTGCTGGACGTGATCGTTTTCTTGTGTAGTAGCTGAACGTGTTTGCTGCCTGGTTGGTGGCTGGACGTGATCGTTGTATGGTTGGTGGGTGGACGTGATCGTTGTCTGGTGTAGTCGCTGGACTTGTTTGCAGGTAGTTGTGATGGCTGGATGTTTGTTGCCTATTGTTGTGGCTGGATGCGTTAGCTGTCTAGTGTGGTGGTTAGAAGTGTTCGCTGTCTAATGTGTAGGGTGGACGTGTTCGCTGTCTAATGCGATGGCTGGACGTGTTCGTTGCCACTTTAGGTTTCTGGACACGTTCGCTGCTATCATAACAAACATCTCTAGTGTTATCCTTCACCAATATAACGTTGATAAACGTCATCAATGAGGTGATATCAAACTCCTTTAATGACAACATTATTATAAGTTGTGTGATTCTTGACGATCATCATTACGGGCTCTAAGAATGAATTATGGATAAATTTATTAAATGATCAACGAAAGTCGTAAAGGAGGGTAATCAAGAGACGGACGAAATTCGAGTTTAATTCCTGACTGTTAATAGCTTGGTGAAAGTAGATATAACCTAGTTCATATTCCATCCACATCGGAGTAACCTTTAGGAAATCACTAATTATGCCCCTAGGTGCTGTACATACTTTGCTGTGACAAAGGAAATACCTGCAGAACGTGTTTTTGAGCATTATGATTTATTGAATAGTGGCAAAGAAGGCGATAGGAGTATGTATGGTAAATTTGCAGTTCAATTTCCATTAATCTGATTGAGTTATACCACTCACATTTACGAAAATGCACCAACATTGACACGGTGTATGCCAACAAACAGAGGACAAAACGATCCCCAGCAAGATAGAATGGTGGCATATTTCAGCTATCATTGCGGTGAGATTTATATAAGTCTTGTTAAAATTTTAAAAGCATCTGAAACATAAAGAGCAATTGCTGTGTTGAGCAAAAACAGTTGCCTTGGACTATAAAGTTCCAGTTTCAGGGCACCACAGATATATATTATTTGGAAGAAATGTATTAGCTCTTAGTTAACTGTAAAAGTTAATTAGACCAGAGTAACATGATTTGGAACATTCCTGTTTGTCTTATGGTCATAGATAATGATGATCGGGAGGGCTTTCAATGTGTGGAAAAATAGGTAAAAGTAAGGGACACACTGGGAAATAAATAGAGCCTATTTAAGTCTTACCTAACTTTCCTAAGCAACCTAAATTTAGTGTATTTTCCATGTTATTTTTAAAAAATGTGAATATTATTATGTCTTGCATTCAGTTTCTGGAAGGTTTGTTCACTGAGAGTTTGTGTTACCTCCATCTGTATGTGACTGATTTTGTATCTAAACAACAAAGTACAGCAACACACTAAGATACAAGAGGATTGAAGTAGAGTGGGCAAAGTACACCTGCAATACCACAAGTGACCCAGACACCTAACAGTGTTTGTTTATATTAACTCTGTATTGCATACTTAAGAGTTTGTTTTGCAATCTCCTTTCTGCTGTGCCTTCGTTTTTTACTTTATGAAAATTCACCAGGGATTCCATCTTTAAATGTCACACCAAATCTAATTTCTGTACTACAGAAAAGCCATCTATCTATCTAGCTATCTATACCTCTGAGACCCATTCTCTCCTGGAACTCCCATCAAGGGAGTGGTCACAGGAAAAGAATCTGCATGTATATTGGTGTTTACATACCTGCCAGGCATATTCCATTCCTTGCATTCATCCACCATTTCTCTCTCTCCAGTATTTTTACACTTTATTTCTTCTTGTCACAGTTGGTCTTCCTCTCACAATGACCCCTTTAAACATACTATCATACACTTCTTATAAACTCCCCATCATGTATTCTTTCCACTGGCCCATACTACCTCAGTATTACGTTTCACCCACTGTACCATTCCATAATTCATTCCCTTTGCACTCCCTGCCATACCAGATCTCTCATAATCCACTTCATTTCTTTCTTTATTGCATCTACTTATACCACATACTCCTCTCAGATAGCTTACTTCCACTGCCTGGATTCTTGACCCCTGTGACTCATTTCATTTCCATGATTCATTAGCATAGGTCAGGGTCAGAAGGACTATGGTGTCCCTCAATCTTTTCTTGACTTTCATACTTTCACCCCATTCATTATTTTCTTAGGGGACTCATACATATATATGGGTTTGGATGGTATTACAGTGGAATTTATTAAAAAAGGGGGTGACTGTATTGTTGACTGGTTCGTAAGGTTATTTAATGTATGTATGATTCATGGTGAGGTGCCTGAGGATTGGTGGAATGCTTGCATTGTGCCATTGTACAAAGGCAAAGGGGACAAAGGTGAATGCTAAGTTTACAGAGGTATAAGTTTGTTGAGTATTCCTGGGAAATTGTATGGAAGGGTATTGATTAAGAGGGTGAAGGCATGTACAGAGCATCAGATTGGGGAAGAGCAGTGTGGTTTCAGAAGTGGTAGAGGATGTGTGGATCAGGTGTTTGCTTTGCAGAACATATGTGAGAAATACTTAGAAAAGCAAATGGATTTGTATGTAGCATTTATGGATCTAGAGAAGGCATATGGTAGAGTTGATAGAGATGCTCTGTGGAAGGTATTAAGAATATATGGTGTGGGAGGCAAGTTGTTAGAAGCAGTGAAAAGTTTTTTTCGAGGATGTAAGGCATGTGTACGTGTAGGAAGAGAGGAAAGTGATTGGTTCTCAGTGAATGTACGTTTGCGGCAGGGGTGTGTGATGTCTCCATGGTTGTTTAATTTGTTTATGGATGGGTTTGTTAGGGAGGTGAATGCAAGAGTTTTGGAAAGAGGGGCAAGTATGCAGTCTGTTGTGGATGAGAGAGCTTGGGAAGCGAGTTAGTTGTTGTTCGCTGATGATACAGCGCTGGTGGCTGATTCATGTAAGAAACTGCAGAAGCTGGTGACTGAGTTTGGTAAAGTGTGTGAAAGAAGAAAGTTAAGAGTAAATGTGAATAAGAGCAAGGTTATTAGGTACAGTAGGGTTGAGGGTCAAGTCAATTGGGAGGTAAGTTTGAATGGAGAAAAACTGGAGGAAGTAAAGTGTTTTAGATATCTGGGAGTGGATCTGGCAGCGGATGGAACCATGGAAGTGGAAGTGAATCATAGGGTTGGGGAGGGGGCGAAAATCCTGGGAGCCTTGAAGAATGTGTGGAAGTCGAGAACATTATCTCGGAAAGCAAAAATGGGTATGTTTGAAGGAATAGTGGTTCCAACAATGTTGTATGGTTGCGAGGCATGGGCTATGGATAGAGTTGTGCGCAGGAGGGTGGATGTGGTGGAAATGAGATGTTTGAGGACAATGTGTGGTGTGAGGTGGTTTGATCGAGTAAGTAATGTAAGGGTAAGAGAGATGTGTGGAAATAAAAAGAGCATGGTTGAGAGAGCAGAAGAGGGTGTTTTGAAATGGTTTGGGCACATGGAGAGAATGAGTGAGGAAAGATTGACCAAGAGGATATATGTGTCGGAGGTGGAGGGAACGAGGAAAAGTGGGAGACCAAATTGGAGGTGGAAAGATGGAGTGAAAAAGATTTTGTGTGATCGGGGCCTGAACATGCAGGAGGGTGAAAGGAGGGCAAGGAATAGAGTGAATTGGATCGATGTGGTATACCGGGGTTGACGTGCTGCCAGTGGATTGAATCAGGGCATGTGAAGCGTCTGGGGTAAACCATGGAAAGCTGTGTAGGTATGTATATTTGCGTGTGTGGACGTATGTATATACATGTGTATGGGGGTGGGTTGGGCCATTTCTTTCGTCAGTTTCCTTGCGCTACCTCGCAAACGCGGGAGACAAAAAAAAAAAGAAAATATATATATATATATATATATATATATATATATATATATATATATATATATATATATATATATATATATATCACACACCCCTGCCGCAAACCTACATTCACTGAGAACCAATCACTTTCCTCTCTTCCTACACGTACACATGCCTTACATCCTCGATAAAAACTTTTCACTGCTTCTAACAACTTGCCTCCCACACCATATATTCTTAATACCTTCCACAGAGCATCTCTATCAACCCTATCATATGCCTTCTCCAGATCCATAAATGCTACATACAAATCCATTTGCTTTTCTAAGTATTTCTCACATACATTCTTCAAAGCAAACACCTGATCCACACATCCTCTACCACTTCTGAAACCACACTGCTCTTCCCCAATCTGATGCTCTGTACATGCCTTCACCCTCTCAATCAATACCCTCCCATATAATTTACCAGGAATACTCAACAAACTTATACCTCTGTAATTTGAGCACTCACTCTTATCCCCTTTGCCTTTGTACAATGGCACTATGCAAGCATTCCGCCAATCCTCAGGCACCTCACCATGAGTCATACATACATTAAATAACCTTACCAACCAGTCAACAATACAGTCACCCCCTTTTTTAATAAATTCCACTGCAATACCATCCAAACCTGCTGCCTTGCCGGCTTTCATCTTCCGCAAAGCTTTTACTACCTCTTCTCTGTTTACCAAATCATTTTCCCTAACCCTCTCACTTTGCACACCACCTCGACCCAAACACCCTATATCTGCCACTCTGTCATCAGACACATTCAACAAACCTTCAAAATACTCATTCCATCTCCTTCTCACATCACCACTACTTGTTATCACCTCCCCATTTACGCCCTTTACTGAAGTTCCCATTTGCTCCCTTGTCTTACGCACCCTATTTACCTCCTTCCAGAACATCTTTTTATTCTCCCTAAAATTTACTGATAGTCTCTCACCCCAACTCTCATTTGCCCTTTTTTTCACCTCTTGCACCTTTCTCTTGACCTCCTGTCTCTTTCTTTTATACTTCTCCCACTCAATTGCATTTTTTCCCTGCAAAAATCGTCCAAATGCCTCTCTCGGGAGACAGCGACAAAGTATAAAAAAAAAAAAAAAAAAAAAAATATATATATATATATATATATATATATATATATATATATATATATATATATATATACCTCGCTATCGCGGGAGATGGCGAATAGTATGAAAAAAAAAAAAAAAAAAAGAATATATATATATTATTTTTTTTTTGCTTTGTCGCTGTCTCCCGCGTTTGCGAGGTAGCGCAAGGAAACAGACGAAAGAAATGGCCCAACCCACCCCCATACACATGTATATACATACGTCTACACACGCAAATATACATACCTACACAGCTTTCCATGGTTTACCCCAGACGCTTCACATGCCTTGATTCAATCCACTGACAGCACGTCAACCCTGGTATACCACATCGCTCCAATTGACTCTATTCCTTGCCCTCCTTTCACCCTCCTGCATTTTCAGGCCCCGATCACACAAAATCTTTTTCACTCCATCTTTCCACCTCCAATTTGGTCTCCCTCTTCTCCTCGTTCCCTCCACCTCCGACACATATATCCTCTTGGTCAATCTTTCCTCACTCATTCTCTCCATGTGACCAAACCATTTCAAAACACCCTCTTCTGCTCTCTCAACCACGCTCTTTTTATTTCCACACATCTCTCTTACCCTTACGTTACTTACTCGATCAAACCACCTCACACCACACATTGTCTTCAAACATCTCATTTCCACCACATCCATCCTCCTGCGCACAACTCTATCCATAGTCCACGCCTCGCAACCATACAACATTGTTGGAACCACTATTCCTTCAAACATACCCATTTTTGCTTTCCGAGATAATGTTCTCGACTTCCACACATTCTTCAAGGCTCCCAGAATTTTCGCCCCCTCCCCCACCCTATGATCCACTTCCGCTTCCATGTTTCCATCCGCTGCCAGATCCACTCCCAGATATCTAAAACACTTCACTTCCTCCAGTTTTTCTCCATTCAAACTCACCTCCCAATTGACTTGACCCTCAACCTTACTGTACCTAATAACCTTGCTCTTATTCACATTTACTCTTAACTTTCTTCTTTCACACACTTTACCAAACTCAGTCACCAGCTTCTGCAGTTTCTCACATGAATCAGCCACCAGCGCTGTATCATCAGCGAACAACAACTGACTCACTTCCCAAGCTCTCTCATCCCCAACAGACTTCATATATATGTGTGTGTGTGTGTGTGTATATATAGAGCTGTAGATAGAGTTGTGCGGAGGAGGGTGGATGTGCTGGAAATGAGATGTTTGAGGACAATATGCGATGTGAGGTAGTTTTCATCAAGTAAGTAATGAAAGGGTTAGAGAGATGTGTGGTAATAAAAACAGTGTGGATGAGAGAACAGAAGAGGGTGTTTTGAAATGGTTTGGACACATGGAGAGAATGAGTGAGGAAAGATTGACAAAGAGGATATATGTGTCAGAGGTGGGGGGAACAAGGAGAAGTGGAAGATCAAATTAGAGGTGGAAAGATGGAGTGAAAAAGATTTTGAGTGATCGGGGCCTGAACATCCAGGAGGGTGAAAGGCGTGCAAGGAATATAGTGCATTGGAACGATGTGGTATACTGGGGTCGACGTGCTTTCAATGGATTGAACCAGGACATGTCAAGCATCTGGGGTAACCTATGGAAAGTTTTGTAGGGCCTGGATGTGGAAAGGGTGTTGTGGTTTCGGTGGATTATACATGAATCTGCCCACCTCCCACACTTCTCATGCCACAAGCATCTTTTGTGCAAGCTATGCACCTGGGCATGAGAAGAAAGATCATGAGAGGCAAGTGTTTTGGGAGCAGCTGAATGACTGTGTTAGTGGTTTTCATGCACAAGACCGGGTTATGGTGATGGGTGATTTGAATGCAAAGGTGAGTAATGTGGCAGTTGAGGGAATAACTGGTATACATGGGGTGTTCAGTGTTGTAAATGGAAATGGTGAAGAGCTTGTAGATTTATGTGCTGAAAAAGGACTGGTGATTGGGAATACCTGGTTTAAAAAGCGAGATATACATAAGTATACATATGTAAGTAGGAGAGATGGCCAGAGACCGTTATTGGATTACGTGTTAATTGATAGGCGCCATTCAGCAGTTGTACCTCATACATCCTTAACACATTCCATGAAACATTCCACTCAACTCTGTCATAAGCTTTCTTGAGATCCATAAAAGCTGCATACATCATACCTTTCATTAGAAGCTCTTCCATTCATTCTCACCACAAAAACCTGATCCACACATACCATACCTTGTGTAGAAACCCCTTATTCCTGACTTATTTTGCATTCGGTCGCTTCCATCACTCTTTCAGTCGTAACTCTTGCATACTCTTTTCCTAGCATACGTAACATATGTATTCTCATACAATTGCTACATAAGTCCTTAACACATTTTCCTATGAATAATGGAGCAATAGTAGCTTTCTCCCAATCCTCAGGCACAACATTCTGCTTCCATGCTAAATTACATATCTAAAGCATCTGCTCTATTCTGCTCCATTATTCAGTATTTCAGCCATAATTCCATCCTTTTCAGGTAACTTTCCTATTTTCAACCTGCTTATGGGCATTTTACTTCCCTTCTTGCTATAGGCCCCTGCACTTGTAATCCTTTTCCTTCCATCCTCCATACTCATGCATGTAACAACTGCTGCCTCACCTTTCATATTCATCAGTTCTTCAAAATGCTCTTTCCATCTTCCTTTCACATCCTCCTTTTGATCCTGCAACTCCCCTTCCTTACTTGTCATATGTATATTTCCTTTTATACATCCACCTAATTCTTTTTCACCCCCTTCCAATAAACCTCTTTATTTTCTTTAAAATTTTCACTCAACTTCCTGCCAAAATGTTCATCTACTCTGTCTTTGCTTTTCTTTATCAGCTTCTTAACTTATACATCTTATTTTCTTCCCTACGCATTCCCTGAACTTCCTGTGGACATTCCTTTTTAGCAGTGCACCATATGCTTTTTCTTCTCATCCACATTATTTCTAATCTCATGTATCCACCATGCATTTCCCTTTTTAATTCTTTTATCTTAAAACCTTGTATCCAGTTACTAATTCTACAACCTTTAAGTCTTTCTCTAAACATTTTAAACACTTGATTCAGACATGATGACTGCATCCCACACTAACTGCTCTTTCATATGAACTTTCTGTCACCTTTCTCTTGTACTCCTCCTTGTGTTCTTTCTGATTCATCTTCTTACTTGCCATCACTTTTATCTCTCCATTTTTCTTTACACCATACCTCCACTTCTCCCTGATACTAACCTCCACAAGAACTAGAAAATGGTCAGAATCTCCATAGATTCCACTCACAACTCTAGCACCCAGTACAACCTTTCTTAACCTTTCACCCATTGCCACATAGTCAGTACAACCCTTTTGTTTTTCTCCTTCATCATTTCTCTTGCACGTATATCTGTGGATCATGTGCTGAAAAAAGGTGTTTGCCAGGAATAAATCGGTCTTAGCACAGACATCTACATGATAACTAGGGTTCACTTCTCATGACAATGCTGTGAGACATGGATCACTCCTAGGGTCCATGGTCTTACTTAACCACACACCTTCAGCTACACACTCAGGGGCCATAGGTACACATATACCACACTCAGCCACACATTCAGGGTCTGTGGGTACACATACACCACACACCCTCAGGCGCACACTCAAGGGCCATTGGAGCCACACACGCTCAGCCACACACTCAGGGGCCATGGGCTCACGCACACACTGCACACCCTCAGCCACACACTCAGTAGCATTAGGCAAACATACACCATACATACCCTAAGCCGTACTCATGGATCGTGGGCAAACATACACCATACACACTCTCAACCATGCGCTCATGGGTCGTAGGCACACATACACCATACAAACCCTCAGCTATACACTCATGGATCGTGGGCAAACATACACCATACACACCCTTAGCCATACACTCAAGGGTCATTGGTACACATACACCATGCACACCCTCAACCATGCACTCATGGGTCGTGGGCACATACACCATACAAACCCTCAGTCATACACTTGGGGGTCATGGGCACATATGCACCATACAAACCTCAGCCATACACTCGGGGTCATGGGCACACATACGGCATACACACCCTCAGCTATACACCACACACCATCAGCTACATGCTTAGGGGCCAAGGGCAAACATACAACATACACACCCTCAGCCATACACTCAGGGCTTGTAGGCACACATACACCGTACACACTCTCAGCCATACACTCAGTGGTCGTGGGCACACATTCACCATACACACTTTCAGGCATACACTCCTGGATCATGGGCAAACATACACAATGCACACCCTCAGCTATACACTCAGGGGTCATGGACACATATACACCATACACACCTTCAGCCATACACTCAGGGGCCGTAGGAACACATGCTTCATACACACGCTCAGCCATACACTCATGGATCATGGGCACACACACCATACACACCCTCAGCCATACACTCAGGGAACATATACACACCCACAGCCATACACTCGGGTTATGCTCACACAAACAACATACACAAACTTAGCCATACAGTCAGGGGCCATGCTCACACATACACCATACACACCCCTCAGCCATACACTAAGGGTTCGTAGGCACACCTACACCATACACACCCTCAGCCATACACTCAGGGGTCATGGGCACACATACACTATACACACTCAGCCATACAGTCATGGATCATGGGCACACAAACACCATACTTACCCTCAGCCATACACTCAGGGGTCATGAGAACACACACCATACGTACTCTCAGTCATACACTCAGGGCTCAGGGACACACACCCTCAGCCTCACACTCAGGGGGCCACGGGCGCACATAAACCACACACTGATGGGCCGTGGACATCCATGCACCATACACAGTTGCAGCCATACACTCATGGAACGTGGACACACAACTACCAAACACACCCTAAGCCATACAGTCAGGGGCCATGCTCTTACATACAACAAACACATCCTCAGCCGTACACTCAGGGGTCATGTGCACAAATACAGAGAGAACACACACCATACGTACTCTCAGTCATACACTCAGGGCTCAGGGACACACACCCTCAGCCTCACACTCAGGGGCCACGGGCGCACATAAACCACACACTGATGGGCCGTGGACATCCATGCACCATACACAGTTGCAGCCATACACTCATGGAACGTGGACACACAACTACCAAACACACCCTAAGCCATACAGTCAGGGGCCATGCTCTTACATAAAACAAACACATCCTCAGCCGTACACTCAGGGGTCATGTGCACAAATACACCATACACACCCTCAGTCATACAGTCAGGAGCTATAGAGACACATACAACATACACATCTTCAGGGGACATGGGCACACATACACTATACACACCCTTAGCCATACACTCGGGGTTCATGAGCACACATACACCATACACACCCTCAACCATACACTCAGGGGCCATGGGTACACATACACCATACACACCCTCAACCATACACTCAGGGGTCATGGGTACACATACACCATACACACCCTCAACCATACATTCATGGGTCATGGATACACATACACCATACACACCCTCAGCCATACACTCAGGGGCCATGGGTACACATACACCATACACACCCTCAACCATACACTCAGGGGCCATGGGTACACATACACCATACACACCCTCAACCATACACTCAGGGGCCATGGGTACACATACACCATACACACCCTCAACCATACACTCAGGGGTCATGGGTACACATACACCATACACACCCTCAACCATACACTCAGGGGTCATGGGTACACATACACCATACACACCCTCAACCATACATTCATGGGTCATGGATACACATACACCATACACACCCTCAGCCATACACTCATGGATCGAGGGCACACATACACCATACAAACCCTCAGCCATACACTCAGGGGTCATAGGCACACATGCACCATACACTCAGGGGTTATGGGCACGCATACATCATACACACCCTCAGCCATACACCCAGGGGTCATAGGCACACATACACCATACACACCCTCAGCCACACACTCCTGGATCGTGGACACACATACATCATACACACCCTCAGTCATACACTGAGGGGTCATGGGCACATATACAGCACACACACCGTCAGCCACACAATCATGGGTCATGGGCACATGTATAACACATACTCAGGGGCTGTAGACATACATGCACCATACACACTTGCTGTCACATACTCACGGATCGTGGGCACACATACACTATACACACTCAGGGCCCATGGGCGTACATAAACCACACACTCATGGGTTGTGTACATACATGCACCATACACAACTGCAATCCCATAGTCATGGTTCGTAGGTACACATACACCATACACACCCTCAGCCATACACTTAGGGGTCGTGGGCACACATACGCTGTACACACCCTCAGCCATAAACTCAGGGGCCATGGGCACACATACAACATACACACCCTCACCCATACACTCATGGATCATGGGCCCTGTACGCCGTACACTTAGGGGTCATGGTCACACATACAACCTGCTCACCCTCAGCCATACACTCATGGATTATGGGCACATACACACAGAGGCTGTGGGCACACATAGGCTATACACACCCTCGGTCATAAACTCAGGGGCCATGGGCAAACATACAACATACACACCCTCACTCATACACTCATTGGTCATGGGCCCTGTACATCATACACTCAGCGGTCATGGACACACAAATATCATACACACCTTCACCTTCACCCATACACTTATGGATCGTGGACACATACAAAATGCACACTCAGCCATACACTTAGGGGTCGTGGGCATACATACACCATACATACCCTCATCCATACACATGGATCGTGGGCACACATACATCATACACACTCAGCCATACACTCAGGGTGATGAGCACACGCTCGTCATACACACCCTCAGCCATACACTCAGGGGTAAGGGGCACACATACGCCATACACTCCCTCGGCCATACACTCAAGGGTCATGGGCACACATACACCATGGGTACACATACACCATACACACCCCTAGCCATACACTCAGGATTCATGGGCACACCTACACCATACACACACTCAGTCAGTCATGGGCACACATACACCACACACTCAGGGCCCATGGGCCTACAAAAACCACACACTCAGGGGCTGTGAACATACATGCGCCAAACGCACCTGCAGTCACATACTCATGAATCTTGGGCACAAATACACCTTACACAAACTCACATACAACACAATACACATACAGTACACACCCACACCTACACACTCAGGTGTCATGCTCACACATACACCTTACAAACCCTCAGCCATAAACTTAGTGGTCAGAGACTCACATACACCATACACACCCTCAGGCATACACTCAGGGTTCGTGGGCACACTTAAACCACACACACCTGTATCCATACACTCATGGACACACATACACCATACACATCCCTCAGCCATACACTCAGTCATGGGCACACATACACCATACACACCCTTAGATATTCACTCAGGGGTCATGATCACACATACACCATACACTCATAGATCGTGTGCACACATACATCATACACACCCTCAGCCACACACTCAGGAGTCATGGACACATACACCACACACATCCTCAGCCACACACTCAAGGGCCATGGGCACACATAAAGCACACACTCAGGGGCTGTGGACATACGTGCACCATACACACCTGTAGTCACATACTCATGGATCGTGGGTACCCATACACCAAACACACCCTCAGCCATACACTCAGGGGGCATGGGCACACATACACCATACACACTCTCATCCATACACTCAGGGGCCATGGGCATATATAAGGCACACACTCAGGGGCTGTGGACATACATGCACTGCAGTGACATACCCATGGATCATATACACACATACAACATACATGCCCTCAGCCATACACTGTGGGGTCATGCTCTCACAAACACCATACACACCCTTAGCCTTACACTTAGGGGTCATTGGCTCACATACACCATATACACCCTCAGCCATGCTCACACATACACCATACACACCTCTCAGCCACACACTCAGAGGCCATAGGCACATATTCATCACACACACCCTTAGCCACCCACTCAAGAACATGGGCACACATTCATAACACACAACCTCAGCCACAAACTGAGGAATGTGGATACACATTCATCACACACAACCTCAGCCACACACTCGGGAATGTGGGCACACATTCATCACACACTTACTCAGCCACACACTCGGGAATGTGGGTACACATTCATCACACACTCCCTCAGCCACACCCTCGGGAATGTGGGCACACATTCATCACACACACCCTCGTCCACACACTTGGGAATGTGGGCATACATTCAACACATACAACCTCAGCCACACACTGAGGAACGTGGGCACACATTCATCACATACAACCTCAGCCACACATAGGGACGTGGGCATGCATTCATCACATACAACCTCAGCCACACACAGAGGGACATGGGCATGCATTCATCACATACAACCTCAGCCACACATGTATAAGTATAAGCAAAAGTATTTGGTTTAGCAGAGTAAATGTGATTAAAAGCAAAATTGCTAGATTTAGCAGTGAAAGGAGACAGCTTAGTTGGGGTGTGAGTTTGCATCGAGAGAACATGGGGGAAGTGGGATATTTAAATACCAGGGAGTGGACATGGGAGCAATTGGAACTATGGAAGCTAAAGTGAATCATAGGTTGTGTGAAGGGTATAAGGTCCTGAGTGCATTGAGGAGTGTGTGGAAAGAAAATTCATTATCTTTGAGAATAAAGATGGGCATGTTTGATGAAATGATTGTACTGATGGTTTTATATGTTTGCAAGGTGTGGGACCTAGATAATATAGTACAAAGTAGGGTGACTGCTGGAAATGAAATGTTTTAGGACAGTATGTGTTGGAGAAGGTTTAATAAAGTAATAAATAGTGTAGGAGAAAGATGTGGTAATTAGAAGAGTGTAGTTGAGAAAGCTGAAGAGGGTGTCCTGAAATGGCATGGACATATAGAGAGGTTAAGTGAGAATAGGTTGACAAAGAGGATATATGTATCAGAGGTGGAAGAGAGAAGGAGAAATAGGAGTCTGAATTGGACATGGAGGGATAGAGCAATTTGGGGTTGGGTGAGTTTGGTATATAGGGTCAGCAAACTGTCAGTTGACTGAACCAGGGCATATGAAGCAGTCAGGGGAAACGATGGAAAGGTCATAGGGGCCTAGTTGTGGATATTCGTTTTTGTGCATTTTATATGACAGCGAGAGTGGATATGAATGAATGAGGCCATTCCTTTGTCTGCTTCTAGCACTGTCTTGTTAACTCAGGAAATGGTGAACAATAGTGAAAGAAAAAAAAGAGATTCTTTATTCACTCTTTGTGTTTAGCAATCTGTAAATTTTTAGCAGAATTTTTTGTTTGAAGTGCAGGACTTCTTTGAACCTTTACCAAACTAAAATAAGTAAAGATAAGTGCTCTCTATATGGTATCATATACCAGTGGACCATGTGGCTTTCTTCTCTCTTTGCTCTTTGTATTCTATATATATTTTCTACTAAGCTATCACTTCCTCTAGATTCTTCATTTCATAAACGAAAGGTTTTGTTCTGATGTACCAGACTTTCAAATTCTAGGTTGAGAGCTTCATAATTTAGATAGCAGCATTTCTGAACTTCTCCGTAGATAATAGAGGGCAGCATTTATTTGCTCACCCATAAACCCTGAAATCCCTTTTTGTGGGGAACATTTTTTATGTGTCTGGAAGTTGGGCTTTGCCATAGCCATCCTCAGAAAGTTTTCATCGAAGAAAATCAACTTGAGGGTTCTTTGGAACTTGCGTAAATCATTAGACATTGTGGATCTACCTTGTATCGAATCAAGGGATTCCTCTTTGTCAAACAGAATTTAGTGTGTTTCTGAATCATTGTTAAAGATATTTCTTTCTGCCCTGGGTTTAGTCTTCTTATCTGGAGGTTTTTCTCAAAATGTTCCTCCTTCATGTGGATATGCTCTCATGCTCATAGAACATACTGCAGGGAAGAAAAATGTAGGTTTTGAAATTTGAAATACCTTCTCTATCTGAGGCAGTGTCCCATGAGCATTTTTTCCTGGATCCTTTTCCCTGCCATGCCATCCCCATGTTTCAAGAAAACAAAAATCTTTATACCAACTGTAACTTTTTGGGTTGATGTCCGTTATCTTGAACTCTGAACTGCCACGAATGAGTGGGCTGATAACCTCATCTTTGACAGTCTATAATTGTCTGAAAGCAGGTCTGAAATGAGCAAGCTGCCTCTACCTACTTGAGAGGACAGCAATGGGAAGGGAGCCATGTGTTTCCCCATCAGAAAGATAGAGGGTTTGAAGTCCTAGCCCATTTTATAGAGAATATTCCAGGGCAGTGGTTCAAAGAGTGGGCCATGTGGACCCTAGGGAGTCTCAGTATATGTCTAGGGGGACACACAAAGCATTAGGGCCCAGAGGGAACCACATTATATGTAAGAGGGCCATACAGATTTTCACTGTCATGTGTACAATTTTGTTTTTTATGAATATCAAAGACTATTTGAAGTGCCAATTTAGGCAACCTAGACTGTAATTCTTGCCTTTTGTAGATATATTTAGCTAATTCTGAGGGCTTTAAAGGTATTTCTAAGATACTTGAGGTTTTATAGGTATAAGGAAGCAATTCTAAAGATTTTGGTGATGAATAATCAGGCCTAAATAAATTTTATGCTGAGCATATGTCTGTGCTGCATTAAAGCATTTTTTTCCATTATGTAAACTTTAGGGGGCCACAGCAGATTAGTTTTAGAAAGAGGCTGTAGGCCAAAGTGTATGAAAGAATGTCTCATGTTTGTGGGACACTGCTTCAGTAAGAAAAAGACTTTCATATATCAAATCCTGAATTTTTGTAAGTTAACATAAGAACCTTATAAGCTAGCAAGCACTCATTCGAATTTGTCATGTGTCTATAGATGTTAGGGCCCACTGATAGTTCACACACTATCTCCAAGTTTCAGTCTTTGTTTATTTGCTTAGATAGTTGTGATATGTAATTTCTCTTCTTTTACTATGACGACATATGAGAAACTTATGAAATTTACCTTAATAAACAAGACAGAGATACTGTACTCAGTTACCTCATGCAGATTTATGAGAAAATCAACTACTACATCTGAATGTCTCTGCAGGTGGCACATGACAGTGATCCAAACCATGAAAGATATCCTTAACCTCAACTAAGTCAAGCATTGTAGGAAAGAGGGAAAGCAGAAGAGCATTATCCCCCTTCTTCCTTCCCAGGAGTTAGCATCCACTAATAAATCAGTCTCCACTAAAACAGACTGATAATGAACCCAAGCCTTTTACCACTTTAACACATATCACAGTAACACCTGATTCTTTTCTTTCATACTATTCGTCATTTCCCGCATTAGCGAGGTAGCATTAAGAACAGAGGACTGGGTCTTTGAGGGAATATCCTCATCTGGCCCCCTTCTCCGTTCCTTCTTTGGGAAAAAAAAAAAAAAGAGGGGAGGATTTCCAGCCCCCCCACTCCCTTCCCTTTTAGTCGCCTTCTACGACACACAGGGAATATGTGGGAAGTATTCTTTATCCCCTATCCCCTATCATTATGTGAAAATAAACTTGAAGACCTCCCTCTCCTGTCTTCCACTCAATTATTTGAAACCTCTGGAATAAGATGCTACCAAGACCACACAACCAAATGATATCTTTAGCAAGTAAGATTTTGTCATGGTTTGATGTCTGTGTAACTTTTACTGTAAACAAGTATCTGATTTCTTTATACAGTGCCATTATTATTTGATGTAAGGGTCTGATCTCAGTATGTCATTAGCACTTGATATTAGGATCTAATTTCTATGTGCTGACAGTGCCTGATGTAAAGCATTTCACTCCTGCATAGAGTCAAATATCATAAATTAAGTTATGAGCTCTGTATATTGTCAGCACTTGATATTGATGACCTTGTTATATAGTCAGCATTGCCAATAAAATTCTTCTCTGTCCCTGTTCATAGCCCTTAAGGCAAAGAATCTCATCTGTATTACCTTTAGTGTATAATTCTAATGTTTACTTTTCTATCCTTGACAGCTCCTGGTATTTCACTGAGAAGCATAATATGCACCTTCAAGCTTCCCTGACTAACAAGGTGCCACAAGAATGAAATTTTGCAATTGTTAGCAGTATGAAGAACCAACATACAGAAATTATACAGTCAACTAGACAACAGAAACACCATTAGTAAAAAAGATCTGTAATGATTAGAACAGCAACAACATTAGAAGCTGATGAACTTCAGTGATATAAGAGCACATATTAACATTACCCCCAAAAGCAACAGGAGTAGTATTAACCACAATTGTATAGTGATAGTGGCAAAAGGGGAAACATTTTAATTAATTTCATGCTCTTTCTTAAGAAAAATAGTATGAGAAATAAATAGCATAGTAGGGCAGTTGTGTAGTAACATCAGTAGTATGTATCCTAGAAATAATAAGATACCTTTTCTGAAAGGGAACTAATCAATGATTTACAATATACTTGTATGGATCCTAATTCAGGAATAGCTGCCTGCCACTGTGTGAGCACCCTTTTTTATTTTCGGGGTATTTAATGAAACTGTCATTATATTTACTACAAACTGCATGAATTTTGGTTGTTACCTTGATTAGACAATCGATCACATATGCTTTTACTGTAACAGTGTCATATATTACAACATTTGCCCAGGTATTATTTGTAAACAATAGTAACAAAAAACTAATTTCAAGAATTTGATAACAATAGAGATTTTTTTGTGAATATTCATAATTCTTAACTTCTGTATATTTATGATTTATGTATATACTCACCAATGGGGCTTGTAATTTTTGAACTGTGATCAAATAGTTTTGTTTAATATTTGTAATGCAGAGCCCATATATCAAGACAAGTATTATAAGAAAATTACATACATATGAAAAAAATTTCATTAATATTTGTAGTGTAGAACCCATATAACAAAGCTAGTTAGATAGTAGAATTATATCAATAAGAAAATATGGTAGGGTTAATTAAGCCAGTTCCCTATGAACTATAGCATATGTTACAAGATTAGATACAGCTGCAAACTTTGAGTAGGGATAACAGGTGAAAAGTCACCTTTGGCAAGGTTATATCATTGGAGGACAGTCTTGTTGAAGAACCTCTCACTCCAAAGAAGTACATCTTTTCCCTGCTACCAGTTGTAATGCAGCCTTAATCAAAAGTGCTGGACCCCCTAGAGAAAGGGTCTGTTGGGTAATATACAAACAATAATGAAAGTAATATTGATTGTATGTTGTATGTTTTACTGGAAGGTATTATTACACTCAGATAATTAATAGACTGAGGTTTCTGTATATTAGCAGTGTTTGAGTACCATTCAGGATGAGGGCTCATTGTACAGGAATCAAATATTATGCCCTCTTTTCTGAAAGGGTCAAATCATAGACCATGATATGAGACATGCTTATGTGTTGTAAGAGAAAATCATCCTAGGCAAAAATATCATGAATTACCACTGACTTATGAACCTGGCTACATAAAGATCATGAACAAGATCCTAATAAAGTGAATTAATTTACAAGACCTGTGAAAATGGTGAGGAAAATGTTTCTTCCTCAATGATAATGACCATATTTAATGTTTAGTACTATTAGACATTTTCACATTGTCAAAATTGTTGTCTTACAACAGACTTTTCATAAGACACCAAACATCAACTCCACTGCTGACTTACACTTACTCTTTGTAGACAAACATACACCACCAAAGATATAAGGTTCCAGCTGGTGAATGTGGCTGATTTCTTGAGCTCTCTGGCAGCCATTTCTTATATTAGTGCGGTAATGTCAGGAACAGACAGCTGAGTAACAGGAGGACAGAATTTCCTAATCCCCACCCCTGACCATCTAGGTCATCATTGAAGACACTCAGGAGGTATGTGTGTTGTATTCTAGTTATTCTTCCTTATCCTCAGGCATGATATATAAATGTATAGATTCATATTTTTGTATCTGTTTGCTGTTTCCCACTTTGGCAAA
Organism: Panulirus ornatus; assembly: GCF_036320965.1. Classification (NCBI taxonomy): domain Eukaryota; kingdom Metazoa; phylum Arthropoda; class Malacostraca; order Decapoda; family Palinuridae; genus Panulirus; species Panulirus ornatus. Next base: position 18,629,525 of record NC_092259.1, read on the forward strand.
GTAGCATCAGAAACAGACAGCTAAGCCTTTGAGGGAAAATCATCAGACTCCCTCCTCGTGATACATTTGGAAAGAAAAAATACAGGAGGGAAGGGTTTCCAGTCCCCTTACTCCCACTTCCCAAAGTCACCTTTTATCACCAAGGATTATATATATATATATATACATATATAATATATATATATATATATATATAATAGAAAATGTTCAGATGTTGATTTAGAATTAACAATAAAAAACTGAGTCCATTATTTTTGGTAGCGGTTGAAAGCAGATGTAAGTAGCAGACTCACTGTGTAAGGAATAAGCATGGGGTTTACTGGTAGGTGCATTCAGTTAGGCTGCTAAATTTATAAGTGTGAGAGTAATGGGAACTTAAATTTGGGAGGAATAAACAATTGTCATAGATAGCCGGTTGTTGTTTGGATGAAAGGTATGACATTTCTCTGTGGTTTAGGGTTGCCTGACCTCATCTGACCTCACAGAGGAGAAAAGTCATGAAACTAGAAGCCATTATACTGACCTCCATGCATGGGTTGTAAGCATTTCATCTCACTAAAGTTGACACTAAGTGACCACGAGTTGGTTGAGCCTGGCACACATACTTGCTGATCTTGTGATACATCCACCACACCAGTTGGGATATTACCTCTAGTGCTCACTCACTAAACTTTTAATGCTGTCACAGGCTGCAGCTATAGATTGCAGCATAGTTACTTTACAAGACAACACCATGAATGGTAAACGAGTGGCATGTTCATTGTGTGACAAAACTTTTGTATCAAATTCTATCATGAAAAGGCATATGTTTATGCACACTGGAAAGAGACCTTTCAGGTGTACACAATGTCAAAAAAGCTTTACCCATCACTATCGTCTTTTAAGGCACTTGAAAATTCACACAGATGAGAAACAGTATGAATGTTCACAGTGCCAGAAGTTCTTCTCCCGTAGAAGTGATTTAGTGCGTCACATGAAAATTCACACCGGAGACAAGCCATATGGATGTTCATTCTGTCCAAAGTACTTCTCTCGGAGGAGTTATTTAGTGGAGCACATGACCATTCATACAGAAGAGAAACCATATGGATGTTCACATTGCTTGAAATACTTTTCCAGGAAGAGTACTTTAGTAGAGCATATGACTATTCACACAGGAGAGAAGCCTTATGAATGTTCACATTGCCAAAAGTCCTTCTCCTGGAGAAGTACTCTAGTGCAGCATATGACTATTCATACAGGAAAGAAGTCATATGAATGTCCTCATTGCCAAAAGCCCTTCTCTTACAGGAGTAATTTAGCAGAGCACATGACTGTTCATACTGGAGAAAAGCCATTTGAATGTTCACAATGCCAAAAGACCTTCTCCCATCGGAGGGATTTAAAGCGACACATGACTATTCATACAGGTGAGAAGCCATATGCATGTTCATATTGCCAAAAGACATTTTCCTGGAAGAGTACTTTAGTGCAGCACATAACTTTTCATACAGGAAAGAAACCATGTGTGTGCTCACATTGCCAAAAGACTTTCTCCCAGAGAAGTTATTTAGTGCAGCATATGAAAGTTCATACAGAAGAGAAGCCATATGAATGTTCACATTGCCAGAAGACCTTCTCCCAAAGGAGTTATCTGATGCAGCACTTGAAAGTTCATAAAGGAAGGAAAGCTTCCATGTTTATCCAGTCTGGTAAAGGCTGCCAGAGTGAAGCTCACTTTGGCAAGGAGATGTCCTGCCAGCAAACATCCAAGGACCATTTGATGTCTCACTTACCAGTGGGGAAGTTTAGTAGTCCTGAGAATTTGAAACAGGAAGTTGTTAGTAGTGAAGAATCCAATGTCTACAAGACAGATTTCTACCCAGGAGTGGTCATGATTGTCCCTCAGTCACCTGTAAAGACTGAGGTAGGTGACACAGACATTGTTAAGGAAGAATTTTGAACTGATCTTTGAGATGGTGAAAAACTTTTGCTGATTAATGAGTATGATGACAACTACAAAACTCTCAACCTTTCAGTTATTCATCCTTCAGTAAAGCAACAACTCATCCAACACATAATGAACTTGTGTGTGGACTCTCTGAGGAAATATATCACTAATGAGATCAGGGGTTAAAATTGTCAGCCCCAAGACTTCCCTTAGTAAGGCAATGATACAGATTTTATTTAGAAAAGTATATATGCATTGCATGACTCATGTTAAAGGAGTGCTTTAAATACTGCTGGAGTGACTGTGATAGCAGTTTTTTATGATAGATGTTTGTTTAAAGCCATAAGGGAGAAGCCACATTTTTTTAGTGACAGATACTTTAATTTTGCAATAAGACTGATGTTTAATGAGAAGATTTTTTATGAGTTTGATTCAAGAATATAATGAGTAATAGTCATCAACTCTTCCACGCAGTTTGCATTGCTTGATTTAGAATTTTGTTTAGAATCGTACATAGATATTAAGCTTATATCAATTAAGCAAGTTTTTATATTTAGTATTGGTTTTGTTGTATATTAATAAATTGAGTGTAAAATCTATAATTTTTTTCCTTACAGATATCTCCAAGTGATAAATAGATGGTGAATTAGTTAACTCCTCTTCCATAATTAGGCTGGATATATAGTTCTTTAGTTTTGGTATGTGACTTTCATGTATCTACCATTTTAGTGTGGGTCATGGCTGTTTTTCCCACTCTTAGTCTTCAAGATCAGTCTTTCTTGCATGGTGGCAGAACTTTGTGAGAAGCTTTGAACCACACCCAAATAAAAGTGGTCAGATTGAGAAGTATGACCATGCTGTCATAGCAGAAAGTTATACTCCAGTACAGCTTACATAAGGGTTTTTATTGAAAATTTCTTTCATTTCATGGAAAATAGATTTTTATATGAACTTATATGTGCAAACGTGCAGCAGAGGCAGAATGGATCAGTGGAGACACCTTCATTAAAGAATAAAACAAGAAATTAGGAAAGTTAAACAACAAATAGCATGTGAAATTGAAGAAAGTAACATTAAATAAAAAAATTCTTTGTGTTCAATTATTTTTTTATTTGGAAAAAAAGGACATGAAATTGCTGTTTTCAAATCACTTGAGCAATATGGCAGTTAGTGAACAGAACAGATAAAAAAAGAATTCTTGACAAGTATATACACAGTATTCCCACTGAAAGACCCTTTGACATTACATAGGTTTTCACCTGCATTTGAGGCACCTAGATTGGAAGGTTATATACATAGAAAGCACTCCTAAGACTCAAAATTTGTAAGGCTATAGCTCTTGGATCTCAGCCAATTAAATTAACTTGATTGTTTACTTATGAAAATAGTGTACAACTCACATATATTTTTAATAAATGTTTAGGACATGGAAGTTTTGCAGGTTTTGAAAAGGTGCTACGATCACAGCCCTTCCAGAAAAGAAAGATGTTACTGATATTATTGAGTTACTTCCCTTGTCATTAACTCCTGGTGTTGGAATATTGTATGAAGGCTTTGTTGGACAGCTAGTACCAGAAGATACCAAGGCAAATATTTATCCATGTCAGTATGGAAACCTGAAAAGAAGTTCCTCCTTCCATTATCTTATCAAATTGTTAGATAGTGTATTGAAAGGTTTGGACAACCCTGAACCCTTAACCCAAATTCTAGTAATAGACTAAAAAGGCTTTTGACTACATAGATCACACAATGACCATCCATGAACTTGATAACTTCCTTTCTGGTAGCCAGTATAGGGTCAGGTATCAGGACTCTGTCTCAGAGTGGGATAACATAAATTGTGGTGTGTCTTAGAGTACTCAATTAGGCCCAGTCATGTTCCTTGTAACTGATAATATCTGGTGTAATGTAAATATATTATATTTTATTATACTTTGTCGCTGTCTCCCTCGTTAGCAAGGTAGCACAAGGAAACAGATGAAAGAATGGCCCAACCCATCCACATACACACATATATACATACACGTCCACACACGCACATATACATACCTATACATGTCAACGTATGTATATTTGCGTGTGTGGACGTATGTATATACATGTGTATGGGGGGGGGGTTGGGCCATTTCTTTCGTCTGTTTCCTTGCGCTACCTCGCAAACGCGGGAGACAGCGACAAAGTATAAAAAAAAAAAAGAAAAAAAAAAAAAAAATATATATATATATATATATATATATATATATATATATATATATATATATATATATATATATATATATATATATATATTTCTTTTACGTACTATTCGCCACTTCCCACGTCAGCGAGGTAGCGTTAAGAACAGAGGAATGGGCCTTTGAGGGAACATCCTCACCTGGCCCCCTTCTCTGTTCCTTCTTATGGAAAATTGAAAAAAACGAGAGGGGAGGATTTCCAGCCACCCGCTCCCTCCCCTTTTAGTCGCCTTCTACGACACGCAGGGAATACGTGGGAAGTATTCTTTCTCCCCTATCCCCAGGGATGATATATATATATATATATATATATATATATATATATATATATATATATATATATATATATATATATATATGGAGAGAGGTGGGTGATTATTGGTGCATATGCACCTGGGCATGAGAAGAAAGATCATGAGAGGCAAGTGTTTTGGGAGCAGCTGAATGAGTGTGTTAGTGGTTTTGATGCACGAGACCGGGTTATAGTGATGGGTGATTTGAATGCAAAGGTGAGTAATGTGGCAGTTGAGGGAATAATTGGTATACATGGGGTGTTCAGTGTTGTAAATGGAAATGGTGAAGAGCTTGTAGATTTATGTGCTGAAAAAGGACTGATGATTGGGAATACCTGGTTTAAAAAGCGATATATACATAAGTATACTTATGTAAGTAGGAGAGATGGCCAGAGAGCGTTATTGGATTACGTGTTAATTGACAGGCGTGCGAAAGAGAGACTTTTGGATGTTAATGTGCTGAGAGGTGCAACTGGAGGGATGTCTGATCATTATCTTGTGGAGGCTAAGGTGAAGATTTGTATGGGTTTTCAGAAAAGAAGAGTGAATGTTGGGGTGAAGAGGGTGGTGAGAGTAAGTGAGCTTGGGAAGGAGACCTGTGTGAGGAAGTACCAGGAGAGACTGAGTACAGAATGGAAAAAGGTGAGAACAATGGAAGTAAGGGGAGTGGGGGAGGAATGGGATGTATTTAGGGAATCAGTGATGGATTGCGCAAAAGATGCTTGTGGCATGAGAAGAGTGGGAGGTGGGTTGATTAGAAAGGGTAGTGAGTGGTGGGATGAAGAAGTAAGAGTATTAGTGAAAGAGAAGAGAGAGGCATTTGGACGATTTTTGCAGGGAAAAAATGCAATTGAGTGGGAGATGTATAAAAGAAAGAGACAGGAGGTCAAGAGAAAGGTGCAAGAGGTGAAAAAAAGGGCAAATGAGAGTTGGGGTGAGAGAGTATCATTAAATTTTAGGGAGAATAAAAAGATGTTCTGGAAGGAGGTAAATAAAGTGCGTAAGACAAGGGAGCATATGGGAACTTCAGTGAAGGGCGCAAATGGGGAGGTGATAACAAGTAGTGGTGATGTGAGAAGGAGATGGAGTGAGTATTTTGAAGGTTTGTTGAATGTGTTTGATGATCGAGTGGCAGATATAGGGTGTTTTGGTCGAGGTGGTGTGCAAAGTGAGAGGGTTAGGGAAAATGATTTGGTAAACAGAGAAGAGGTAGTGAAAGCTTTGCGGAAGATGAAAGCCGGCAAGGCAGCAGGTTTGGATGGTATTGCAGTGGAATTTATTAAAAAAGGGGGTGACTGTATTGTTGACTGGTTGGTAAGGTTATTTAATGTATGTGTGACTCATGGTGAGGTGCCTGAGGATTGGCGGAATGCGTGCATAGAGCCATTGTACAAAGGCAAAGGGGATAAGAGTGAGTGCTCAAATTACAGAGGTATAAGTTTGTTGAGTATTCCTGGTAAATTATATGGGAGGGTATTGATTGAGAGGGTGAAGGCATGTACAGAGCATCAGATTGGGGAAGAGCAGTGTGGTTTCAGAAGTGGTAGAGGATGTGTGGATCAGGTGTTTGCTTTGAAGAATGTATGTGAGAAATACTTAGAAAAGAAATGGATTTGTATGTAGCATTTATGGATCTGGAGAAGGCATATGATAGAGTTGATAGAGATGCTCTGTGGAAGGTATTAAGAATATATGGTGTGGGAGGAAAGTTGTTAGAAGCACTGAAAAGTTTTTATCGAGGATGTAAGGCATTTGTACGTGTAGGAAGAGAGGAAAGTGATTGGTTCTCAGTGAATGCAGGTTTGCGGCAGGGGTGTGTGATGTCTCCATGGTTGTTTAATTTGTTTATGGATGGGGTTGTTAGGGAGGTAAATGCAAGAGTTTTGGAAAGAGGGGCAAGTATGAAGTCTGTTGGGGATGAGAGAGCTTGGGAAGTGAGTCAGTTGTTGTTCGCTGATGATACAGCGCTGGTGGCTGATTCATGTGAGAAACTGCAGAAGCTGGTGACTGAGTTTGGTAAAGTGTGTGGAAGAAGAAAGTTAAGAGTAAATGTGAATAAGAGCAAGGTTATTAGGTACAGTAGGGTTGAGGGTCAAGTCAATTGGGAGGTGAGTTTGAATGGAGAAAAACTGGAGGAAGTGAAGTGTTTTAGATATCTGGGAGTGGATCTGGCAGCGGATGGAACCATGGAAGCGGAAGTGGATCATAGGGTGGGGGAGGGGGCGAAAATTCTGGGGGCCTTGAAGAATGTGTGGAAGTCGAGAACATTATCTCGGAAAGCAAAAATGGGTATGTTTGAAGGAATAGTGGTTCCAACAATGTTGTATGGTTGCGAGGCATGGGCTATGGATAGAGTTGTGCACAGGAGGATGGATGTGCTGGAAATGAGATGTTTGAGGACAATGTGTGGTGTGAGGTGGTTTGATCGAGTGAGTAATGTAAGGGTAAGAGAGATGTGTGGAAATAAAAAGAGCATGGTTGAGAGAGCAGAAGAGGGTGTTTTGAAGTGGTTTGGGCACATGGAGAGAATGAGTGAGGAAAGATTGACCAAGAGGATATATGTGTCGGAGGTGGAGGGAACGAGGAGAAGAGGGAGACCAAATTGGAGGTGGAAAGATGGAGTGAAAAAGATTTTGTGTGATCGGGGCCTGAACATGCAGGAGGGTGAAAGGAGGGCAAGGAATAGAGTGAATTGGAGCGATGTGGTATACCGGGGTTGACGTGCTGTCAGTGGATTGAATCAAGGCATGTGAAGCGTCTGGGGTAAACCATGGAATGCTGTGTATATTTGCGTGTGTGGACGTATGTATATACATGTGTATGGGGGGGGGTTGGGCCATTTCTTTTGTCTGTTTCCTTGCGCTACCTCGCAAACGCGGGAGACAGCGACAAAGTATAATAAATAAATATATAAATATATTTATTTTTTTTTTTTTTTTTTTATACTTTGTCGCTGTCTCCCGCGTTTGCGAGGTAGCGCAAGGAAACAGACGAAAGAAATGGCCCAACCCCCCCCCCATACACATGTATATACATACGTCCACACACGCAAATATACATACCTACACAGCTTTCCATGGTTTACCCCAGACGCTTCACATGCCTTGATTCAATCCACTGACAGCACGTCAACCCCGGTATATATATATATATACATACACAGAAATATACATAATTCATACTTGCTGCCTTTATTCATTCCCATTGCCATCCTGCCACACATGAAATGTCAACCCCCTCCCCCCCAACTTGCGTGCAAGGTAGCACTAGGAAAAGACAACAAAGGCCACATTCGTTCACACTCAGTCTCTAGCTGTCATGTATAATGCACTGAAACCACAGCTCCTTTCCACATCCAGGCCCTACTAAACTTTCCATGGTTTACCCCCAGACACTTCACATGCTCTAGTTCAATCCACTGACAGCACATCGACTCCAGTATACCACATCATTCCAATGCACTCTATTCCTTGCATGCCTTTCACCCTCCTACATGTTCAGGCCCTGATCGCTCAAAATCTTTTTCACTCCATCCTTCCACCTCCAATTCAGTCTCCCACTTCTCGTTCCCTCCACCACTGACACATGTATCCTCTTTGTCAGTCTTTCCTCACTCATTCTCTCCATGTGACCAAACCATTTCAATACACTCCCTTCTGCTCTCTCAACCACACTATTTTTATTACTGCACATCTCTCATACCCTTTCATTACGTACTCGATCAAACCACTTCGCACCACATATTGACCTCAAACATCTCATTTCAAACACATCCACCCTCCTCCGCACAACCCTATCTATAGCCCACGCCTCACAACCATATAACATTGTTGGAATCACTATTCCTTCAAACATACCCATTTTTGCTTTCCAAGATAATGTTCTTGCCTTCCACACATTTTTCAATGCTCCCAGAACTTTCGCCCCCTTCCCCACCCTGTGACCCAATCCTGCTTCCATGGTTCCATCCGCTGCCAAATCCACTCCCAGATATCTAAAACACTTCACTTCCTCAAGTTTTTCTCCATTCAAACTTACCTCCCAATTGGCTTGTCCCTCAACCCTGCTGTACCTAATAACCTTGCTCTTATTCACATTTACTCTCAGCTTTCTTCTTTCAAACACTTTACCAAACTCAGTCACCAGCTTCTGCAGTTTCTCACCTGAATCAGCCACCAGCACTGTATCATCAGCGAACTACAACTGACTCGCTTCCCAAGCCATATCATCCACAACAGACTGCATACTCACCCCTCTCTCCAAAACTCATGCATTCACCTGCTTAACAACCCAATCCATAAACAAATTAAACAACCAAGAGAACCAATCACTTTCCTTTCTTCCTACTCGTACATATGCCTTACATCCTCGATGAAAACTTTTCACTGCTTCCAGCAACTTGCCTCCCACACCATATACTTTTAATACCTTCCACAGAGCATCTCTCTCATCGTTATCATATGCCTTCTCCATATCCATAAATGTTACAAACAAATCCATTTGTTGTTCTAATATTTTCCCATACATTCTTCAAAGCAAACACCTGATCCACACATCCTCTACCACTTATGAAACCACACTGCCCTTCCCCAATCTTATGCTCTGTACATGCCTTCACCCTCTCAATCAATACCCTCCCATATAATTTACCAGGAATACTCAACAAACTTATACCTCTGTAATTTGAACACTCACCTTTATCCCATTTGCCTTTGTAATGTAAATATCCATGCAAAATATGTGGATGACTGATATTTTAAATGTATCAGTGAATTACATTTCACAATGCAAGATATCCTCAATGACTTTGCAGGAGACTGTAAATCTGTCAAATGACTCCTAATCCCCCCCTCCGTTGTTTTTTCCATAACTCACTGTGAATGACAGTAACTTTCCATTGTGTACAAATATAAACTTTTAGGCATTCAGATCAATTCCTCTTTAACCTGAAGCAATAATCTCCAAAGTAAGCAAATACATATTCATAGTGTACAGAACAAATCGATTTGGCTTCAGCAAAGATGTAATGTTTACTTTGTATGTTTGGTTCATAAGAACAACCGTGGAGTACACGGCTCCTGTGTTTAATCCAGCTTTGACCCACATGCAACACTCAGCTGGAATGCATCCAAAAGAAATGTTTTTAGAATCATTTTGGGCAAGCGGTATGAAAGCTATGAAAGAGCAGTGAGTATACATAATACAATTAGGTTGCAGGCAAGGCATGTAGAATTAATGGCTCACTCGGAAAAACCTTCCCAAATCTAACAGCTACAGACATTTCATGCTACATCATCCCTGACATCCATGGAAGAGTCACAAGGTGAGGAAGACAGCTTTAACAACCAGACAGATGTAGAACATATAGGTACAGTATCCTGTATCAATGCTTTATTAGACATGATTTTATAATTCTATTTTAGTGTTTTATGACAGCTTTTAATTTCATGATTTTGATTAACATAAGTTACCAATCCCTGGGGATAGGGGAGAAAGAATACTTCCCACGTATTCCCTGCGTGTCGTAGAAGGCGACTAAAAGGGGAGGGAGCGGGGGGCTGGAAATCCTCCCCTCTCAATTTTTTTTAATTTTCCAAAAGAAGGAACAGAGAAGGGGGCCAGGTGAGGATATTCCCTCAGTGGCCCAGTTCTCTGTTCTTAACGCTACCTCGCTAACGCGGGAAATGGCGAATAGTTTGAAAAAAAAAAAAAAAAACCAATGTAATATATTGTAAACCAAGACATAATATTATTCTACTGTTGATAACTTGGTAAATAAACCTTTTATTATTATTATTATTATTATTATTATTATTATTATTATTATTATTACTATTATTATTATTACTATTATCCCTGGGGATAGAGGAGAAAGAATACTTCCCACACATTCCTCGAGTGTCGTAGAAGGCGACTAGAGGGGATGGAAGGGGGTTGGAAACCCTCCCCTCCTTGTATTTTAACTTTCCAAAAGGGGAAACAGGAGTCATGCCGGGAGTGCTCATCCTCCTCGAAGGCTCAGATTGGGGTGTCTAAATGTATGTGGATGTAACCAAGATGAGAAAAAAGTAGGGATAGGTAGTATGTTCGAGGAAAGGAACCTGGATGTTTTGGCTCAGTGAAACAAAGCTCAGAGGTAAAAAGGAAGAGTGGTTTGGGAATGGCTTGGGAGTAAAGTCAGGGGATGGTGAGAGGAGAAGAGCAAACAAAGGGTTAGCACTACTCCCGAAGCAGGAGTTGTGGGAGTATGTAATAGAGTGTAAGAATGTAAACTCTAGATTGATGTAGGTAAAACTGAAAGTGGATGGAGAGAGATGGGTGATTATTGGTGCCTATGCACCTGGGCATGAGAAGAAAGATCATGAGAGGCAAGTGTTTTGGGAGCAGCTGAGTGAGAGTGTTAGCAGCTTTGATGCTCGAGACCGGGTTATAGTGATAGATGATTTGAATGCAAAGGTGAGTAATGTGGCAATTGAGGGTGTAATTGGTGTACATGGGGTGTTCAGTGTTGTAAATGGAAATGGTGAAGAGCTTGTAGATTTGTGTGCTGAAAAAGAACTGGTGATTGGGAATACCTGGTTTAAAAAGAGATATATGCATAAGTATACGTATGTAAGTAAGAGAGATGGCCAGAGAGTGCTATTGGATTATGTGTTCATTGATAGGCGCATGAAAGAGAGACTTTTGGATGCTAATGTGCTAAGAGGGGCAACGTAAGGGAAGTGGGGGAGGAATGGGATGTATCTAGGCAAGCAGTGATGGCTTGCACAAAAGATGCCTGTGGCATGAGAAAGGTGGGAGGTGGGCAGATTAGAAAGTGTAGTGAGTGGTGGGATGAAGAAGTTAGATTGTTAGTGAAAGAGAAGAGAGAGGCATTTGGATGATTTTTGCAGGGAAATAGTGCAGATGACTGGGAGATGTATAAAAGAAAGAGGCAGGAGGTCAAGAGAAAGGTGCAAGAGGTGAAAAAGAGCGCAAGTGAGAGAGTATCGTTAAATCTTAGGAAGAATGAATATATGTTTTTGGAGGAGGTAAATAAAGTGCGTAAGACAAGAGAACAAATGGGAACATCGGTGAAGGGGGTTGATGGGGAGGTAATAACAAGTAGTGGTGATGTGAGAAGGAGATGGAGTGAGTATTTTGAAGGTTTCTTGAATGTTTGATGATAGAGTGGCAGATATAGGATGTTTTGGTTGAGGTGTTGAGCGAAATGAGAGGGTCAGGGAGAATGTTTTGGTAAACAGAGAAAAGGTAATGAAAGCTTTGTGGAAGATGACAGCCGGCAAGGTGGCAGGTTTGCATTATATTGCAGTGGAATTTATTAAAAAAGGGGTTGACTGTGAGTTGACTGGTTGGTGAGGGTTCAATGTATGTATGGTTCATAGTGAAGTGCCTGAGGATTGGCGGAATGCATGTATAGTGCCATTTTGCAAAGGCAAAGGGGATAAAGGTGAGTGTTCAAATTACAGAGGTATAAGTTTGCTAAGTATTCCTGGGAAATTATATGGGAGAGTATTGATTGAGAGGATGAAAGCATGTACAGAGCATCATATTGGGGAAGAGCAGTGTGGTTTCAGAAATGGTGAAGGATGTGTGGATCACGTGTTTGCTTTGAAGAATGTATGTGAGAAATACTTAGAAAAAACAAATGGATTTGTATGTAGCATTTATGGATCTGGAGAAGGCATATGATAGAGTTAATAGAGATGCTCCATGGAAGGTATTAAGAGTGTATGGTGTGGGAGCTAAGTTGCTAGAAGCAGTGAAAAGTTTTTATTGAGGATGTAAGGCATGTGTATGAGTAGGAAGAGAGGAAAGTTAGGGAGGTGAATGCAAGAGTTTTGGAGAGGGGGCAAGTATGCAGTCTGTTGTGGATAAGATGGCTTGGGAAGTGAGTCAGCTGTTGATCGCTGGTGGCTGATTCGGGTGAGAAACTGCAGAAGCTGGTGACTGAATTTGGTAAAGTGTATGAAAGAAGAAAGCTGAGAGTAACTGTGAATAAGAGCAAAAATTAGAGGAAGTGAAGGATTTTAGATATCTGGGAGTGGATATAGCAGGGGATGGAACCATGGAAGCAGAAATGAGTCACAGAATGGGGGAGGGGATGAAGGTTCTGGGAGCATTGATGAATGTGTGGAACGCAAGAACGTTATCTCGGAAAGCAAAAATGGGTATGTTTAAAGGAATAGTGGTTCCAACAATGTTATATGGTTGTGAGGCGTGGGCTATAGATAGTGTTGTGCGGAGGAGGGTGGATGTTCTGGATATGAGATGTTTGAGGACAATATGTGGTGTGAGGTGGTTTGATCAGGTAAGTAATGAAAGGGTAAGAGAGATGTGTGGAAATAAAAAGAGCATGGTTGAGAGAGCAGAAGAGGGTGTTTTGAAGTGGTTTGGGCACATGGAGAGAATGAGTGAGGAAAGATTGACCAAGAGGATATATGTGTCGGAGGTGGAGGGAACGAGGAGAAGAGGGAGACCAAATTGGAGGTGGAAAGATGGTGTGAAAAAGATTTTGTGTGATCGGGGCCTGAACATGCAGGAGGGTGAAAGGAGGGCAAGGAATAGAGTGAATTGGAGCGATGTGGTATACCGGGGTTGACGTGCTGTCAGTGGATTGAATCATGGCATGTGAAGCGTCTGGGGTAAACCATGGAATGCTGTGTATATTTGCGTGTGTGGACGTATGTATATACATGTGTATGGGGGGGGATGGGCCATTTCTTTCGTCTGTTTCCTTGCGCTACCTCGCAAACGCGGGAGACAGCGACAAAGTATAATAAATAAATATATAAATATATATATATATATATATATATATATATATATACATACACAGAAATATACATAATTCATACTTGCTGCCTTTATTCATTCCCATTGCCATCCTGCCACACATGAAATGTCAACCCCCTCCCCCCTCACTTGCGTGCAAGGTAGCACTAGGAAAAGACAACAAAGGCCACATTCGTTCACACTCAGTCTCTAGCTGTCATGTATAATGCACTGAAACCACAGCTCCTTTCCACATCCAGGCCCTACTAAACTTTCCATGGTTTACCCCCAGACACTTCACATGCCCTAGTTCAATCCACTGACAGCACATCGACTCCAGTATACCACATCATTCCAATGCACTCTATTCCTTGCATGCCTTTCACCCTCCTACATGTTCAGGCCCTGATCGCTCAAAATCTTTTTCACTCCATCCTTCCACCTCCAATTCAGTCTCCCACTTCTCGTTCCCTCCACCACTGACACATGTATCCTCTTTGTCAGTCTTTCCTCACTCATTCTCTCCATGTGACCAAACCATTTCAATACACTCCCTTCTGCTCTCTCAACCACACTATTTTTATTACTGCACATCTCTCATACCCTTTCATTACGTACTCGATCAAACCACTTCGCACCACATATTGACCTCAAACATCTCATTTCAAACACATCCACCCTCCTCCGCACAACCCTATCTATAGCCCACGCCTCACAACCATATAACATTGTTGGAATCACTATTCCTTCAAACATACCCATTTTTGCTTTCCAAGATAATGTTCTTGCCTTCCACACATTTTTCAATGCTCCCAGAACTTTCGCCCCCTTCCCCACCCTGTGACCCAATCCTGCTTCCATGGTTCCATCCGCTGCCAAATCCACTCCCAGATATCTAAAACACTTCACTTCCTCCAGTTTTTCTCCATTCAAACTTACCTCCCAATTGGCTTGTCCCTCAACCCTGCTGTACCTAATAACCTTGCTCTTATTCACATTTACTCTCAGCTTTCTTCTTTCAAACACTTTACCAAACTCAGTCACCAGCTTCTGCAGTTTCTCACCTGAATCAGCCACCAGCACTGTATCATCAGCGAACTACAACTGACTCGCTTCCCAAGCCATATCATCCACAACAGACTGCATACTCACCCCTCTCTCCAAAACTCATGCATTCACCTGCTTAACAACCCAATCCATAAACAAATTAAACAACCAAGAGAACCAATCACTTTCCTTTCTTCCTACTCGTACATATGCCTTACATCCTCGATGAAAACTTTTCACTGCTTCCAGCAACTTGCCTCCCACACCATATACTTTTAATACCTTCCACAGAGCATCTCTCTCATCGTTATCATATGCCTTCTCCATATCCATAAATGTTACAAACAAATCCATTTGTTGTTCTAATATTTTCCCATACATTCTTCAAAGCAAACACCTGATCCACACATCCTCTACCACTTATGAAACCACACTGCCCTTCCCCAATCTTATGCTCTGTACATGCCTTCACCCTCTCAATCAATACCCTCCCATATAATTTACCAGGAATACTCAACAAACTTATACCTCTGTAATTTGAACACTCACCTTTATCCCATTTGCCTTTGTAATGTAAATATCCATGCAAAATATGTGGATGACTGATATTTTAAATGTATCAGTGAATTACATTTCACAATGCAAGATATCCTCAATGACTTTGCAGGAGACTGTAAATCTGTCAAATGACTCCTAATCCCCCCCTCCGTTGTTTTTTCCATAACTCACTGTGAATGACAGTAACTTTCCATTGTGTACAAATATAAACTTTTAGGCATTCAGATCAATTCCTCTTTAACCTGAAGCAATAATCTCCAAAGTAAGCAAATGCATATTCATAGTGTACAGAACAAATCGATTTGGCTTCAGCAAAGATGTAATGTTTACTTTGTATGTTTGGTTCATAAGAACAACCGTGGAGTACACGGCTCCTGTGTTTAATCCAGCTTTGACCCACATGCAACACTCAGCTGGAATGCATCCAAAAGAAATGTTTTTAGAATCATTTTGGGCAAGCGGTATGAAAGCTATGAAAGAGCAGTGAGTATACATGATACAATTAGGTTGCAGGCAAGGCATGTAGAATTAATGGCTCACTCGGAAAAACCTTCCCAAATCTAACAGCTACAGACATTTCATGCTACATCATCCCTGACATCCATGGAAGAGTCACAAGGTGAGGAAGACAGCTTTAACAACCAGACAGATGTAGAACATATAGGTACAGTATCCTGTATCAATGCTTTATTAGACATGATTTTATAATTCTATTTTAGTGTTTTATGACAGCTTTTAATTTCATGATTTTAATTAACATAAGTTACCAATCCCTGGGGATAGGGGAGAAAGAATACTTCCCACGTATTCCCTGCGTGTCGTAGAAGGCGACTAAAAGGGGAGGGAGCGGGGGGCTGGAAATCCTCCCCTCTCAATTTTTTTTAATTTTCCAAAAGAAGGAACAGAGAAGGGGGCCAGGTGAGGATATTCCCTCAGTGGCCCAGTTCTCTGTTCTTAACGCTACCTCGCTAACGCGGGAAATGGCGAATAGTTTGAAAAAAAAAAAAAAAAAACCAATGTAATATATTGTAAACCAAGACATAATATTATTCTACTGTTGATAACTTGGTAAATAAACCTTTTATTATTATTATTATTATTATTATTATTATTATTATTATTATTATTACTATTATTATTATTACTATTATCCCTGGGGATAGAGGAGAAAGAATACTTCCCACACATTCCTCGAGTGTCGTAGAAGGCGACTAGAGGGGATGGGAGGGGGTTGGAAACCCTCCCCTCCTTGTATGTTAACTTTCCAAAAGGGGAAACAGGAGTCATGCCGGGAGTGCTCATCCTCCTCGAAGGCTCAGATTGGGGTGTCTAAATGTATGTGGATGTAACCAAGATGAGAAAAAAGTAGGGATAGGTAGTATGTTCAAGGAAAGGAACCTGGATGTTTTGGCTCAGTGAAACAAAGCTCAGAGGTAAAAAGGAAGAGTGGTTTGGGAATGGCTTGGGAGTAAAGTCAGGGGATGGTGAGAGGAGAAGAGCAAACAAAGGGTTAGCACTACTCCCGAAGCAGGAGTTGTGGGAGTATGTAATAGAGTGTAAGAATGTAAACTCTAGATTGATGTAGGTAAAACTGAAAGTGGATGGAGAGAGATGGGTGATTATTGGTGCCTATGCACCTGGGCATGAGAAGAAAGATCATGAGAGGCAAGTGTTTTGGGAGCAGCTGAGTGAGAGTGTTAGCAGCTTTGATGCTCGAGACCGGGTTATAGTGATAGATGATTTGAATGCAAAGGTGAGTAATGTGGCAATTGAGGGTGTAATTGGTGTACATGGGGTGTTCAGTGTTGTAAATGGAAATGGTGAAGAGCTTGTAGATTTGTGTGCTGAAAAAGAACTGGTGATTGGGAATACCTGGTTTAAAAAGAGATATATGCATAAGTATACGTATGTAAGTAAGAGAGATGGCCAGAGAGTGCTATTGGATTATGTGTTCATTGATAGGCGCATGAAAGAGAGACTTTTGGATGCTAATGTGCTAAAAGGGGCAACGTAAGGGAAGTGGGGGAGGAATGGGATGTATCTAGGCAAGCAGTGATGGCTTGCACAAAAGATGCCTGTGGCATGAGAAAGGTGGGAGGTGGGCAGATTAGAAAGTGTAGTGAGTGGTGGGATGAAAAAGTTAGATTGTTAGTGAAAGAGAAGAGAGAGGCATTTGGATGATTTTTGCAGGGAAATAGTGCAGATGACTGGGAGATGTATAAAAGAAAGAGGCAGGAGGTCAAGAGAAAGGTGCAAGAGGTGAAAAAGAGCGCAAGTGAGAGAGTATCGTTAAATCTTAGGAAGAATGAATATATGTTTTTGGAGGAGGTAAATAAAGTGCGTAAGACAAGAGAACAAATGGGAACATCGGTGAAGGGGGTTGATGGGGAGGTAATAACAAGTAGTGGTGATGTGAGAAGGAGATGGAGTGAGTATTTTGAAGGTTTCTTGAATGTTTGATGATAGAGTGGCAGATATAGGATGTTTTGGTTGAGGTGTTGAGCGAAATGAGAGGTCAGGGAGAATGTTTTGGTAAACAGAGAAAAGGTAATGAAAGCTTTGTGGAAGATGACAGCCGGCAAGGTGGCAGGTTTGCATTATATTGCAGTGGAATTTATTAAAAAAGGGGTTGACTGTGAGTTGACTGGTTGGTGAGGGTTCAATGTATGTATGGTTCATAGTGAAGTGCCTGAGGATTGGCGGAATGCATGTATAGTGCCATTTTGCAAAGGCAAAGGGGATAAAGGTGAGTGTTCAAATTACAGAGGTATAAGTTTGCTAAGTATTCCTGGGAAATTATATGGGAGAGTATTGATTGAGAGGATGAAAGCATGTACAGAGCATCATATTGGGGAAGAGCAGTGTGGTTTCAGAAATGGTGAAGGATGTGTGGATCACGTGTTTGCTTTGAAGAATGTATGTGAGAAATACTTAGAAAAAACAAATGGATTTGTATGTAGCATTTATGGATCTGGAGAAGGCATATGATAGAGTTAATAGAGATGCTCCATGGAAGGTATTAAGAGTGTATGGTGTGGGAGCTAAGTTGCTAGAAGCAGTGAAAAGTTTTTATTGAGGATGTAAGGCATGTGTATGAGTAGGAAGAGAGGAAAGTTAGGGAGGTGAATGCAAGAGTTTTGGAGAGGGGGCAAGTATGCAGTCTGTTGTGGATAAGATGGCTTGGGAAGTGAGTCAGCTGTTGATCGCTGGTGGCTGATTCGGGTGAGAAACTGCAGAAGCTGGTGACTGAATTTGGTAAAGTGTATGAAAGAAGAAAGCTGAGAGTAACTGTGAATAAGAGCAAAAATTAGAGGAAGTGAAGGATTTTAGATATCTGGGAGTGGATATAGCAGGGGATGGAACCATGGAAGCAGAAATGAGTCACAGAATGAGGGAGGGGATGAAGGTTCTGGGAGCATTGATGAATGTGTGGAACGCGAGAACGTTATCTCGGAAAGCAAAAATGGGTATGTTTAAAGGAATAGTGGTTCCAACAATGTTATATGGTTGTGAGGCGTGGGCTATAGATAGTGTTGTGCGGAGGAGGGTGGATGTTCTGGATATGAGATGTTTGAGGACAATATGTGGTGTGAGGTGGTTTGATCAGGTAAGTAATGAAAGGGTAAGAGAGATGTGTGGTAATAACAAGATTGAGGTTGAGAGAGCAGAAAAGGGTGTATTGAAATGGTTTGGTCACATGGAGAGAATGAGTGACAAAAGATTGACAAAGAGGATATATGTCTCAGAGGTGAAGGGAATGAGAAGTGGGAGACCAAATTGGAGGTGGAAGGATAGTGTGAAAAAGATTTTGAGCGATCGGAGCCCGAACATACAGGAGGGTGAATGGGGTGCACGGAATAGAGTCAATTGGAACGATGTGGTATACTGGGGTCGACATATTGTCAATGGATTGAACCAGGGCATGTGAAGCATCTGGGGTAAACCATGGAAAGTTTTATGGGGCCTAGATGTGGAAAGGGAGCTGTGGTTTCAGTGCATTACACATGACAGCTAGAGAATGTGTGTGAACGAATGAGGCCTTTGTTGTCTTTTCCTAGCATGTGTGCTGGGGGGAAGGTGGTGCCATTTCATGTGTGGCACGGTGGCCATGGGAATGGGTTAAGGCAGCAAGTATGAATATGAACATGTTTATATTTGTATATGGCTGTGTATGTATATGTATGTATACGATGAAATGTATAGGTATGTATATGTGCGTGTGTGGGCATGTATGTATATACATGTGTATGTGGGTGGGTTGGGCCATTCTTTCATCTGTTTCCTTCCGCTACCTTGCTAATGCAGGAGACAGCGACAAAGTATAATAAAAGATAAATAAATATATTATTATTATTATTTATATTTATTATACTTAACTGCTGATTCCTGCATCAGCGAGTAAGCACAAGGAAACAGATGAAGAATGGCCCAACCACTCATTACACATATATATACACAAACGCCCATACACATATTATCAACGTATACATACATTTCTTTCTTTTCTTTCAAACTATTCGCCATTTTCTGCATTAGCGAGGTAGCATTAAGAACAGAGGACTGGGCCTTTGAGGGAATATCCTCACCTGGCCCTCTTCTCTGTTCCTTCTTTTGGAAAATTAAAAAATGAGAGGGGAGGATTTCCAGCCCCCGCTCCCTCCCCTTTTAGTCGCCTTCTACGACACGCAGGGAATACGTGGGAAGTATTCTTTCTCCCCTATCCCCAGGATATATATATATTCATACTTGCTGCCTTCATCCATTCCCGTCGCTACCTCACCACACAGGAAGTAGCCCCACCCCCACACAGTAACATAGTGCCAGGAAAAGACAAAAAATTCCACATTTCCTCACACTCAATCTCTAGTTGTCACGTGTTATGCACCAAATCCACAGCTCCCTTTCCACATCCAGGCCCCACAGACTTTTCTATGGTTTACCCCAGACGCTTCACATGCCCTGGTTCAATCCATTGACAGCACATAGGCACCAGTATACCACATCATTCCAATTCACTCTATTCCTTGTACACCTTTCACCCTCTTGTATGTTCAGCCACTTGTCGCTCAAAATCTCTTTCACTCCATCCTTCCACCTCCAATTTAGTCTCCTACTTCTCCTTGTTCCCTCCACCTCTGACACATATATCCTCTTTGTCAATCTTTTCTCAATCATTCTTTCCTTGTGTCCAAACCATTTCAACACACTCTTTTCTTCTCTCTGGACCACACTCTATTCATTACCACACATCTCTCTTAACTTTTCATTACTTACTCGATCAAACCACCTCTCACCACATATTGTCCTCAAACATTTCCAACACATCCACCCTCCTCCGTACAACCCTATCTACAGCCCATGCCTCGCAACCATATAACATTGTTGGAACCACTATTCCTTCAAATGTACCTATTTTTGCCCTCTGAGGTAATGTTCTCGCCTTCCATACATTCTTCAACGCTCCCAGAACCTTCACTCCCTCTCCCATCCCATGACTCACTTCCGCTTCCATGGTTCCATCCAATGCAAAGCCACTCCCAGATATCTAAAACACTTCACTTCCTCCAGTTTTTCTCCATTCAAACTTACCTCCCAATTAACTTGTCCCTCAACCCTACTGAACCTACTACCTCGCTCTTATTCACATTTACTCTCAACTTTCTCCTTTCACACACTTTACCAAACTCAGTCACCAACCTCTGCGGTTTCTCACACGAATCAGCCACCAGTGTTGTATCATCAGCAAACAACAACTGACTCTTTTCCCAGGCCCTCTCATCCACAACAGCCTGCATACTTGCCCCTCTCTCCAAAACTCTTGCATTCACCTCCCTAACTACCCCATCCATAAACAAATTAAACAACCAAAGGGTCATCATGCACCCCTGCCACAAACTGGCATTCACTGGGAACCAATCACTCTCCTCTCTTCCTACTCGTCCACATGCCTTATGTCCTTGGTAAAAACTTTTCACTGCTTCTAGTAACTTACCTCCCACACCATATACTCTTAAAACCTTCCACAAAGCATCTTTATCCACTCTATCATATGCCTTCTCCAGATCCATAAATCCATCTGTTTTTCTAAGTATTTCTCACATACATTCTTGAAAGCAAACACCTGATACACACATCCTTTACCACTTCTGAAACCACACTGTTCTTCCCCAGTCTGATGCTCTGTACATGCCTTTACCCTTTCAATCAATACCCTCCCATATGATTTCCTAGGAATACTCAACATCTTATTCGTCTGTAAATTGAGCATTCACTTTTATCCCCTTTGCCTTTGTACAATGGCACTATGCAAGTATTCCACCAATCCATACATACATTGAGTATCCTTACCTAAAAATAAACAACACATTCACCCCATTTTTAATAAATTCCACCACAATACCATTCAAGCCCGCTGTCTTGCTGACTTTCATCTCCCGCAAAGCTTCCACTACCTCTTCTCTGTTTATCAAACAATTCTCACTGACCCTCTCACTTCACACACCACCTCGTCCAAAACCCCTATATCTGCCACTCTATCATCAAACACATTCGACAAACCATCAAAGTACTCACTCCATCTCCTTCTCACTTCATCACTACTTGTTATTACCTCTCCAGTAGCCCCCTTCCATGATGTTCCCATTTGTTCTCTTGTCTTACACACTTTATTTACCTCCTTCCAAAATATCTTTTTGTTCTCCCTAAAATTTAATGATACTCTCTCACCCCAACTCTCATTTGCCCTCTTTTTCACCTTTTGCACCTTTCTCTTGACCTCCTGCTGCTTTCTTTTATACATCCCCAATCATTTGCACTACTTCCATGCAAAAATCTTCCAAATGCCTCTCTTCTCTTTCACTAAATATCTTACTACTTCATCTCACCACTCACTACCCTTTCTAATCTCCCCACCTCCCACCTTTCTCATGCTACAAGCATCTTTTGCACAAGCCATCACTACTTCACTATATACATCCCATTCCTCCCCCACTCCCCTTACACCATTTGCACTCACTTTTTGCCATTCTGCACCCAATCTCTCCTGGTGCTTCCTCACATAAGTCTCCATTCCAAGCTCACTTACTCTCACCACTCTCTTCTCCCCAACATTTTCTCCTCTTTTCTGAAAACCTCTACAAATCTTCACCTTCACCTCCACAAGATAGTGGCCAGACATCCCTCCAGCTGCCCCTCTCATTACATTAACATCCAAAAGTCTCTCTTCCACATGCCTATCAATTAACACGTAATCTAGTAATGCCCTCTGCCCATCTCTCCTACTCACATGTGTATACTTATGTATATCTCTTTTCAAACCAGGTATTCCCAATCACCAGTCCTTTTTCAGCACACAAATCCACAAGCTCCTCAGCATTTCCATTTACAACACTGAACACCCCATGTACACCAATTGTACCCTCAACTGACACATTAATTAACTTTGCATTCAAATCACCCATCACTATAACCCAGTCTCGTGCATCAAAGCTGCTAACACATTCACTCAGTTGCTCCCAAAACACTTGCCTCTCATGATCTTTTTTCTCATGACCAGTTGCATAAACACCAATAATCACCCATGTCTCTCCATCCACTTTCAGTTTCACCCATATCAATATAGAATTTACTTTCTTACACTCTATCACATATTCCCACAACTTCTGCTTCAGGAGGACTGCTACTCCTTCCTTTGCTCTTGTCCTCTCACCAACCCCTGACTTTACTCCCAAGACATTCCCAAACCACTCTTCCTCTTTACCCTTGAGCTTTGTTTCTCTAAGAGCTAACATCCCAGTTCCTTTCCTCAAACATACTACCTATCTCTCCTTTTTTCTCATCTTGATACACCCATGCACATTTAGACATCCCAGTCAAAGCCTTCGAGAAGGATGAGCACTCCCCGTGTGACTCCTTCTGTTTCCCCTTTTAGAAATTTAGATACAAGGAGGGGGTTTCCAGCCCCCACTCCCGCCCCCTTTAGTCGCCTTCTAAAAAACGCGGGGAATATGTGAGAAGCATTCTTTCTCCCCTATCCCCAGGGATGATATTATTATTATTATTATTATTATTATTATTATTATTATTATTCTGTTTCCCATTTTAGAAAGTTAATACAAGGAGGGGAGGATTTCTGGCCCCCTGCTCCCGTCCCCTCTAGTCGCTTTCTACGACACGCGAGGAATACGTGGGAAGTATTCTTTCACCCCTATCCCCAGGGATAATATACATATATATATACATATACACATACACACACATACACATACATACGCACATATACACACACACACACATACATATATATACATATGAAAAATGTAAGAAACAATTTAGAAAACTGAAACTTCTAGCTTGAAATGAATGAAAAAATGAATGTCACATAATGGTTCAACCTCTGGCTATGGAAAAAGGAAATGTATAATTTATTTACACAAACGTCAATAGTAGTTCTCATCAATTTAACCACTGTATCAATAAGCTTCAATGTCTAAGCTACATTTTTCTCCAATTTCACTATTTTCTTGTCAAAACACCATGTATGAAAACTATCACTCCAGTAACACAACTATAAACATTTACTTCCCCTTTAAAAAAAGTTCTGGGAAGTCTGTCTCGATACACTGTGGGAAACTCTACCACCTGGCGAGATGGAAATGAGATGTTTGAGGACAATGTGTGGTGTGAGGTGGTTTGATCGAGTGAGTAACGTAAGGGTAAGAGAGATGTGTGGAAATAAAAAGAGCGTGGTTGAGAGAGCAGAAGAGGGTGTTTTGAAGTGGTTTGGGCACATGGAGAGAATGAGTGAGGAAAGATTGACCAAGAGGATATATGTGTCGGAGGTGGAGGGAACGAGGAGAAGAGGGAGACCAAATTGGAGGTGGAAAGATGGAGTGAAAAAGATTTTGTGTGATCGGGGCCTGAATATGCAGGAGGGTGAAAGGAGGGCAAGGAATAGAGTGAATTGGAGCGATGTGGTATACCGGGGTTGACGTGCTGTCAGTGGATTGAATCAAGGCATGTGAAGCGTCTGGGGTAAACCATGGAAAGCTGTGTAGGTATGTATATTTGCGTGTGTGGACGTATGTATATACATGTGTATGGGGGAGGGTTGGGCCATTTCTTTTCGTCTGTTTCCTTGCGCTACCTCGCAAACGCGGGAGACAGCGACAAAGTATAATAAAAAAAAAAAAAATTATTATTATTATTATTATTATACATAATCGTTTTTTCTCGCATCAGTGAGGCAGCGCCCGAAAACAGACGAAGAATGGCCCATCCATTCATATACACATATATACATAACTGCCCATATACACACATATACATATCAACATACACATACATACACGTACACATATACATATATACACATGTACATATTCGTGCTTGTTTGCCTGTCACTACCCCATCCCACAGGAAACAGCATCTCTAACCCCCGCTTCAGTGAGGTAGTGCCAGGAAAAAGAGACAAAAAAGCCTCATTCATTCACACTCTGTCTATAGCTGTCATGTGTAATGCACCGAAATGGAGAAAAATTGGGGGAAGAGAAGTGTTTTGATATCTGGAAGTGGACTTAGCAGTGAATGGAACCATAGAAGTGAAAGTGAGTCACAGGGAGGGGGTTGGGAGTGAAGGTTCTGGGAGCAATGAAGAATGTTTGGAAAGAGGATGTTGTTATCTCGGAGAGGAAAAATGGGTATGTTTAAAGGAAAAGTAATTTCAACAACATGATGTGGTTGCAAGGCATGGGCTATAAATAAGATTGTACGAAGAGAGTGAATGTGTTGGAAATGAAATGTTTTAGGATGTGTGGTGTGAGGTGGTTAGTCAAGTATGTAAGGATGTAAGGATATAAAGAGTGTGGTTGTGAGAGCAGAAATGCTTTGGGCATACAGAAAGAGGAAAGGTTGACAAAGAAGATATATGTGTCAGAGGTGGTGAGAACAAGGAGAAGTGGGAGATCAAACTGGAGGTGGAAGAATGGAGTGAAAAAGATTTTGAGCAATCGGAGCCAGAATATATATGAGTGTGAGAGGCATGCAAGGAATAGAGTGAATTGGAATGATGTGGTATACTGGGGTCGACGAGTTGTCAATGAGCTGCACAATGACATGTGAAGCGTCTAGGGTAAACCATGGAAAGGTCTGAGGGGCCTGGATGTCGATATGGAGCTGTGGTTTTGGTGCATTACACATGATAGCTAGAGACTGAGTGTGAATGAATGTGGCCTTTTTTGTCTGTTTTTGTTGCACTACCTCACTGAAGCAGGTGGTAGTGATGCTGTTTCCTGTGGGATGGGGTAACACCAGGAATGGATGAAAGCAAGCAAGTATGAATATGTACGTGTTTTTTTTTTTTTTTTTCTTTGTCGCTGTCTCCCACGTTTGCGAGGTAGCGTAAGGAAACAGACGAAAGAAATGGCCCAACCCACCCCCATACACATGTATATACATACACATCCACACACGCAAATATACATACCTACACAGCTTTCCATGGTTTACCCCAGACGCTTCACATGCCCTGATTCAATCCACTGACAGCACGTCAACCCTGGTATACCACATCGATCCAATTCACTCTATTCCTTGCCCTCCTTTCACCCTCCTGCATGTTCAGGCCCCAATCACACAAAATCTTTTTCACTCCATCTTTCCACCTCCAATTTGGTCTCCCACTTCTCCTCGTTCCCTCCACCTCCGACACATATATCCTCTTGGTCAATCTTTCCTCACTCATTCTCTCCATGTGCCCAAACCATTTCAAAGCACCCTCTTCCGTTCTCTCAACCACGCTCTTCTTATTTCCACACATCTCTCTTACCCTTACGTTACTTACTCGATCAAACCACCTCACACCACACATTGTCCTCAAACATCTCATTTCCAGCACATCCACCCTCCTGTGCACAACTCTATCCATAGCCCACGCCTCACAACCATACAAAATTGTTGGAACTACTATCCCTTCAAACATACCCATTTTTGCTTTCCGAGATAATGTTCTCGACTTCCACACATTCTTCAAGGCTCCCAGGATTTTCGCCCCCTCCCTCACCCTATGATCCACTTCCGCTTCCATGGTTCCATCCGCTGCCAGATCCACACCCAGATATCTAAAACACTTTACTTCCTCCAGTTTTTCTCCATCCAAACTTACCACGCAATTGACTTGACCCTCAACCCTACTGTACCTAATAACCTTGCTCTTATTCACATTTACTCTTAACTTTCTTCTTTCACACACTTTACCAAACTCAGTCACCAGCTTCTGCAGTTTCTCACATGAATCAGCCACCAGCGCTGTATCATCAGCGAACAACAACTGACTCACTTCCCAAGCTCTCTCATCCCCAACAGACTTCATACTTGCCCCTCTTTCCAAAACTCTTGCATTCACCTCCCTAACAACCCCATCCATAAACAAATTAAACAACCATGGAGACATCACACACCCCTGCCGCAAACCTACATTCATTGAGAACCAATCACTTTCCTCTCTTCCTACACGTACACATGCCTTACAACCTACTCCAGTCTGAGCCTTCGAGGAGGATGAGCACTCCCCGCGTGACTCCTTCTTCTGTTTCCCATTTTAGGAAGTTAAAAAATACGTGTTTATTTATGTATATATCTATGTATGTTATCCCTAGGGATAGGGGATTAAGAATACTTCCCACGTATTCCCTGCGTGTCGTAGAAGGCAACTAAAAGGGGAAGGAGCGGGGGGCTGGAAATCCTCCCCTCTCGTTTTTTTTTTTTTTTTTTCAAAAGAAGGAACAGAGGGGGCCAGGTGAGGATATTCCAAAAAAGGCCCAGTCCTCTGTTCTTAACGCTACCTCGCTAATGCGGGAAATGGCGAATAGTTTAAAATAAAAGAAAGAAAACTATGTATGTGTATGGGCATTTACATTTATATATATGAGAAGCGTGGGAGGTGGGCAGATTAGAAAGGGTAGTGAGTGGTGGGATGAAGAAGTAAGATTATTAGTGAAAGAGAAGAGAGAGTCGTTTCGACGATTTTTCCAGGGAAATAATGCAAATGACTGGGAGATGTATAAAAGAAAGAGGCAGGAGGTTAAGAGAAAGGTGCAAGAGGTGAAAAAGAGGGCAAATGAGAGTTGGGGTGAGAGAGTATTATAAAATTTTAGGGAGAATAAAAAGATGTTTTGGAAGGAGGTAAAGTGCATAAGACAAGGGAACAAATGGGAGCTTCAGTGAAAGGGGCTAATGGGGAGGAGATAACAAGTAGTGGTGATGTGAGAAGGAGATTAAGTGAGTATTTTGAAAGTTTGTTGAATGTGTTTGACGATAGAGTGGCAGATATAGGGTGTTTTGGTCGAGGTGGTGTGCAAATTGAGAGGGTTAGGGAGATTGATTTCGTAAACAGAGAAGAGGTAATAAAAGCTTTGCGGAAGATGAAAGCCAGCAAGGCAGCGGGTTTGGATGGTATTGCAGTGGAATT
Organism: Panulirus ornatus; assembly: GCF_036320965.1. NCBI lineage: Eukaryota > Metazoa > Arthropoda > Malacostraca > Decapoda > Palinuridae > Panulirus > Panulirus ornatus. Next base: position 18,656,828 of record NC_092259.1, read on the forward strand.
TATTAAACAATGGGGTGAGTGTATTGTTCACTGGTTGGTAAGGTTATTTAATGTATGTATGACTCATGGTGAGGTGCCTGAGGATTGCCGGAATGCTTCCATAGTGCCACTGTACAAAAGCAAAGGGGATAAAGGTGAGTGCTCAAATTACAGAGGATAAGATTGTTGAGTATTCCTGGGGAATTATATGGAAGGGTATTGATTGAGAGGGTGAAGGCATGTACAGAGCATCTGATTGGGGAAGAGCAGTGTGGTTTCAGAAGTGGCAGAGGATGTGTGGATCAGATGTTTGCTTTGAAGAATGTATGTAAGAAATACTTAGAAAAGCAAATGGATTTGTATGTAGCATTTATGGATCTGGAGAAGGCATATGATAGAGTTGATAGAGATACTCTGTGGAAGGTATTAAGAATATATGGTGTGGGAGGTAAGTTGTTAGAAGCAGTGAAGAGTTTTTATCGAGGAGGTAAGGCATGTGTAAGTGTAGGAAGAGAGGAAAGTGATTGGTTCTCAGTGAATGTAACTTTGTGGCAGGGGTGTGAAATGTCTCCATGGTTCCTTAATTTGTTTATGGATGGCGGTGTTAGGGAGGTGAATGCAAGTTTTGGAAAGAGGGGCAAGAATACAGTCTGTTGGGAAGAGAGAGCTTTGGAAGTGAGTCAGTTGTTGTGCGATGGTGGGTGATTTGTGTGAGAAACAGTGCAGAAGCTGGTGACTAAGTTTAGTAAAGTGTGTGAAAGAAGAAAGCTGAGAGTAAGTGTGAATAAGAGCAAGGTTATTAGGTACAGTAGGGTTGAGGGTCAATTTAATTTGGAGGTAAGTTTGAATGGAGAAAAACTGGAGGATGTGAAGTGTTTTAAATATCTGGGAATGTATTTGGCAGCGGATGGAACCATGGAAGCAGAGAGTGAATCATAGGGTGGGGGAGGAGGCGAAAGTTCTGGGAGCATTGAAGACTGTGTGGAAGTCGAGAACATTATCTTGGAAAGCAAAAATGGGTATGTTTGAAGGAATAGTGGTCCCAACAATGTTATATGGTTGCGAGGCATGAGCTATAGATTGAGGTGTGCGGAGGAGGGTGGATATGCTGGAAATGACATGTTTGAGGACAATATGTGGTGTGAGGTGGTTTGATCGATTAAGTAATGATAGGGTAAGAGAGATGTGTGGTAATAAAAAGAGTGTGGTTGAGTGAGCAGAAGAGGGTGTTTTGAAATGGTTTGGTCACATAGAGAGAATGAGTGAGGAAAGATTGACCAAAAGGATATATGTGTCAGAGGTGGAGGGAACGAGGAGAAGTGGAAGACCATATTGGAGGTGGAAAGATGGAGTGAAAAAATTTTGAGCGATCGGGGCCTGAAAATGCAGGAGGGTGAAAGGCGTGCAAGGAGTAGAGTGAATCGGAACGATATGGTATACCAGGGTCGACGTGCTGTCAATGGATTGAACCAAGGCATGTAAAGCGTCTGGGGTAAACCATGGAAAGTTCTGTGGGGCCTGGATGTGGAAAGGGAGCTGTGGTTTCGGTGCATTATTACATGACAGCTAGAGACTGAGAGTGAACGAATGTGGCCTTTGTTGTCTTTTCCTAGCGCTACCTTTTGCACATGAGGGGGGAGGGGATTGTTATTTCATTTATGGCAGGGTGGCAATAGGAATGAATAAAGGCAGACAGTGTGAATTATGTACATGTGTACATATGTATGTGTCTGTGTGTGTATATATATATGTATATGTTGAGATGTATAGGTATGTATATTTGTGTGTGTGGACGTGTATGTATATACATGTGTATGGGGTGGGTAAGGCCATTCTTTCGTCTGTTTCCTTTCGATACCTTGCTAACGTGAGAGACAGCGACAAAGCAAAATAAATGAATAAATATTTATATTTTCATTTATTTTACTTTGTCGCTGTCTCCTGCATTAACGAGGTAGCCCAAGGAAACGGACGAAAGAATGGCCAAACTCACCCACATACACATGTATATACATACATACACGTCCACACACGCACATATACATACCTATACATCTCAACGTATACATATATATACACACTCAGACACAGACATATATACAAATGTACATAATTCATACTGTCTGCCTTTATACATTCCCATGGCCACCCCGCCACACATGAAAAAACAACCCCCTCCCCCGTCATGTGTGAGAGGTAGCGCTGGAAAAAGACAACAAAGGCCACAGTCGCTCACACTCAGTCTCTAGCTGTCATGTAATAATGCACTGAAACCACAGCTCCCTTTCCACATCCAGGACCCACAGAATTTTCCATGGTTTACCCCAGACTCTTCACATGCCCTGGTTCAATCCACTGACAGCACGTCGACCCCGGTATACCACATCGTTCCAATTCACTCTATTCCTTGCACACCTTTCACCCTCCTGCATGTTTAGGCCCCGATCACTCAAAATCTTTTTCACTCCATCCTTCCACCTCCAATTTGGTCTCCCACTTCTCCTCATTCCCTCCACCTCTGACACATATATCCTCTTGGTCAATCTTTTCTCACTCATTCTCTCCATGTTACCAAACCATTTCAAAACACCCTCTTCTGCTCTCTCAACCATGCTCTTTTTATTACCACACATCTCTCTTACCCTATTATTACTTACTCGATCAAACCACCTCACACCACATATTGTCCTCAAACATCTCATTTCCAGCACATCCACCCTCCTCTGCATAACTCTATCCATAGCCAACGCCTCGCAACCATATAACATTGTTGGAGCCACTGTTCCTTCAAACATACCCATTTTTGCTTTCCAAGATTCTGTTCTTGACTTTCACACATTCTTCAACGCTCCCATAACTTTCGCCCCCTCCCCCACCCTATGATTCACTTCGACTTCCATGGTTCCATCAGGGGCCAAATCCACTCCCAGATATCTAAAACACTTCACTTCCTCCAGTTTTTCTCCATTCAAACTTATCTCCCAGTTGACTTCTCCCTCAACCCTACTGTACCTAATATCCTTGCTCTTATTCACATTTACTCTCAGCTTTCTTCTTTCACACACTTTACCAAACTCAGTCACCAGCTTCTGCAGTTTCTCACATGAATCAGCCACCAGCGCTGTATCATCAGCGAACAACAACTGACTCACTTCCCAAGCTCTTTCATCCAAAACAGACTGCATACTTGCCCCTCTTTCCAAAACTCTTGCATTCACCTTCCTAACAACCCCATCCATAAACAAATCAAACAACCATGGAGACATCACACACCCCTGCCGCAAACCTACATTAACTGAGAACCAATCACTTTCCTCTCTTCCTACACATAAACATGCCTTACATCCTCAATAAAAACTTTTCACTGCTTCTAACAACTTGCCTCCCACACCATATATTCTTAATACCTTCCACAGAACATCTCTATCAACTCTATCATATGCCTTCTCCAGATCCATAAATGCTACATACAAATCCATTTGCTTTTCTAAGTATTTCTCACATACATTCTTCAAAGCAAACACCTGATGCACACATCCTCTACCACTTCTGAAACCACACTGCTCTTCCCCATTCTGATGCTCTGTACATGCCGTCACCCTCTCAATCAATACCCTCTCACATAATTTCCCACGAATACTCAACAGACTTATACCTCTGTAATTTGAGCACTCACCTCTATCCCTTTTGCCTTTGTACAATGGCACAATGCAAGCATTCCGCCAATCCTGAGGCACCTCACCATGAGTCATACATACATTAAATAACCTTACCAACCAGTCAACAATACAATCACCCCTTTTTTAATAAATTCCACTGCAATACCATCCAAACCCGCCGCCTTTCCGGCTTTCATCTTCCGCAAAGCTTTTACTATCTCTTCTCTGTTTACCAAATCATTTTCCCTAACCCTCTCACTTTGCACACCACCTCGACCAAAACACCCTATATCTGCCACTCTTATCATCAAACACATTCAACAAGCCTTCAAAATATTCACTCCAACTCCTTCTCACATCACCACTACTTGTTATCACTTCCCCATTAGCCCCCTTCACTGAAGTTCCCATTTGTTACCTTGTTTTATGCACTTCATTTACCTCCTTCCAAAACATCTTTTTATTCTCCCTAAAATTTAATGATACTCCCTCACCCCAACTCTCATTTGCCCTCTTTTTCACCTCTTGCACCATTCCCTGCAAAACTCGTCCAAATGCCTATCTCTTCTCTTTCATTAATACTCTTACTTCTTCATCCCACCACTCACAACCCTTTCTGATCTGCCCACCTCCTGCGCTTCTCATGCCACAAGCATCTTTTGCGCAAGCCATCACTGCTTCCCTAAATACATCCCATTCCTTCCCCACTCCCCTTACCTCCTTTGTTCTCACCTTTTTCCATTCTGTACTCAGTCTCTCCTGGTACTTCCTCACACAAGTCTCCTTCCCAAGCTTACTTACTCTTACCACTCTTTTCAACCCAACATTCTTTCTTCTTTTCTGAAAACCTCTACAAATCTTCCCCTTCGCCTCCACAAGATAATGATCAGACATCCCTCCAGTTGCACCTCTCAGCACATTAACATCCAAAAGTCTCTGTTTCGCACGCCTATCAATTGACACGTAATCCAATAATGCTCTCTGGCCATCTCTCCTACTTTCATACGTATACCTATGTATATCTCTCTTTTTAAACCAAGTATTCCCAATCACCAGTCCTTTTTCAACACATAAATCTACAAGCTCTTCACCCTTTCCATTTACAACACTGAACACCCCATGTACACCAATTATTCCCTCAACTGCCACATTACTCACCTTTGTATTCAAATCACCCATCACTATAACCCGGTCTCGTGCATCAACACTACTAACACACTCACTCAGCTGCTCCCAAAACACTTGCCTCGCATGATCTTTCTTCTCATGCCCAGGTGCATATGCACCAATAATCACCCATCTCTCTCCATCCACTTTCAGTTTTACCCATATCAATCTAGAGTTTACTTTCTTACACTCTATCACATACTCCCACCACTCCTGTTTCAGGAGTAGTGCTACTCATTCCCTTGCTCTTGTCCTCTCACCAGCCCCTGACTTTACTCCCAAGACATTCCCAAACCACAATTCCCCTTTACCCTTGAGCTTCCTTTCACTCAGAGCCAAAACATCCAGGTTCCTTTCCTCAAACATACTACCTATCTCTCCTTTTTTCTCATCTTGGTTACATCCACACACATTTAGACACCCCAGTCTGAGGTCTCTAGCTGTCATGTAATAATGCACAGAAACCACAGCTCCCTTTCCACATCCAGGCCCCACAGAACTTTTCATGGTTTACCCCAGACGCTTCACATGCCCTGGTTCAATCCATTGACTGCACGTCGACCATGGTATACCACATCGTTCCAATTCACTCTATTCCTTGCACGCCTTTCACCCTCCTGCATGGTCAAGCCCTGATCACTCAAAATCCTTTTCACTCCATCTTCCTACCTTCAATTTGGTCTCCCACTTCTTCTAGTTCCCTCCACCTCTGACACATATATCCTCTTGGTCAATCTTTCCTCACTCATTCTCCCCATGTGACCAAACCATTTCAAAACACCCTCTTCTGCTCTCTCATCCACACTCTTTTTATTACCACACATCTCTCTTACCCTATTATTACATACTCAATCAAACCATCTCACACCACATATTGTCCTCAAACGTCTCATTTCCAGCACATCCATCCTCCTTCGCACAACTCTATCTATAGCCCATGCCTCGCAACCATATAACATTGTAGGAACCACTATTCCTTAAAACATACCCATTTTTGCTTTCCGAGATAATGTTCTCGACTTCCACATATTTTTCAACGCTCCCAGAAATTTCATCCCTTCCCTCACCCTATGATTCACCTCTGCTTCCATGGTTCCATCCACTGCCAGATCCACTCCCAGATATCTAAAACCCTTCACTTCCTCCAGGTTTTCACCATTCAAACTCACCTCCCAATTGACCTGTCCCCCAACCCTACTGTACCTAATAACCTTGCTCTCATTCACCTTTACTCTCAGCTTTCTTCTTTCACTCACTTTACCAAACTCAGTCACCAGCTTCTGCGGTTTCTCACACGAATCACCCACCAGCGCTTTATCTTCAGTGAACAACTGACTCACTTCCCAAGCTCTCTCATCCACAACTGACTGCATACTTGCCCCTATCTCCAAAACATTTGCATTCAACTCCCTAACAACCCCATCCATAAAAAATTAAACAACCATAGAGACATTACACATCCCTGCCGCAAACCTACATTTACTGAGAACCAATCATTTTCCTCTCTTCCTACACATATACACGCCTTACATCCTCGATAAAAACTTTTCACTGCCTCTAACAACTTGCCTCCAACACCATATATTCTTAATACCTTCCACAGAGCATCTCTATCAACTCTATCATATGACTTCTCCAGATCCATTAATGCTACATACATATCCATTTGCTTTTCAGAGTATTTCGCACATACAGTCTTCAAAGCAAACACCTGATCCACACATCCTCTAACACTTTTGAAACCATACTACTTTTCCCCAATCTGATGCTCTGTACATGTCTTCACCCTCTCAATCAATACCATCCCATATAATTTACAAGGAATACTCAACAAAATTATACCTCTGTAATTTGAGCACTCACTTTTATCCCCTTTGCCTTTGTACAATGGCACTATGCAAGCATTCTACCAATCCTCAGGCACCTCACCATGAGACATACATACATTAAATAACTTTATCGACCAATCAACAATACAGTCAACCCCTTTTTTAATAAATTCCACTGCAATACCTTCCAACCCCGCTGTCTTGCCGGCTTTCATCTTCCGCAAATCTTTTACTACCTCTTCTCTGTTTACCAAATCATTTTCCCTAACCCTCTCACTTTGTACACCACCTCGATCAAAACACCCTATACCTGCCACTCTGTCATCAAACACATTCAACAAACCTTCAAAATAATCACTCCATCTCCTTCTCACATCATCACTACTTGTTATCACCTCCCCATTAGCCCCCTTCACTGAAGTTCCCATTTCTTCCCTTGTCTTACGCACTTTATTTACTTCCTTCCAAAACATCTTTTTATTCTCCCAAAAAGTTAATGATACTTTCTCACCCCAACTCTCATTTGCCCTCTTTTTCACCAATTGCACCTTTCTCTTGACCTCCTGCCTCTTTCTTTTATACATCTCACAGTCATTTGCAGTATTTCCCTGCAAAAATCTCCCAAATGCCTCTCTCTTCTCTTTCACTAATAATCTTACTTCTTCATCCCACCACTCACTACCCTTTCTAATCTGCCACCTTCCACGCTTCTCATGCCACAAGCATCTTTTGCGCAAACCATCACTGCTTCCCTAGATACATCCCATTCCTCCCCCACTCCCATTTACGTCCTTAGTTCTCACCTTCTTCCTTTCTGTACTCAGTCTCTCCTGGTACTTCCTCACACAAGTCTCCTTCCCAAGCTCACTTACTCTCACCACTCTTTTCACCCCAACATTCTCTCTTCTGTTCTGAAAACCTCTACAGATCTTTACCTTCGCCTCCACTAGATAAAGATCAGACATCCCTCCAGTTGCAGCTCTCAGCAAATTAACATCCAAAAGTCTCTCTTTCACGAGCCTATCAATTGACACGTAATCCAATAACGCTCTCTGGCCATCTCTCCTACTTACATACATATACCTATGTATATCTCTCTTTTTAAACCAAGTATTCCCAATCACAGTCCTTTTTCAGCACATAAATCTACAAGCTCTTCACCCTTTCCATTTACAACACTGAACACCCCATGTACACCAATTATTCCCTCAACTGCCACATTACTCACCTTTGCATTCAAATCACCCATCACTATAACCCGGTCTCAGTGCATCAACACTACTAACACACTCACTCAGCTAGCTCCCAAAACACTTGCCTCGCATGATCTTTCTTCTCATGCCCAGGTGCATATGCACCAATAATCACCCATCTCTCTCCATCCACTTTCAGTTTTACCCATATCAATCTAGAGTTTACTTTCTTACACTCTATCACATAAACCCCCTCCCCCCTGCATAAGTGCGAGGTAGCGCTAGGAAAAGACAACAAAGGCCACTTTCGTTCACACTCAGTCTCTAGCTGTCATGTATAATGCACCGAAACCACAGCTCTCTTTCCACATCCAGGCCCCACAAAACTTTCCATGGGTTACCCCAGACGCTTCACATGCCGATTCAATCCATTGACAGCACGTCGACCCCGATGTACGACATCGTTCGAATTCACTCTATTCCTTGCACGCCTTTCACCCTCCTGCATGTTCAGGCCCCGATCACTCAAAATCTTTTTCACTCCATCTTTCCACCTCCAATTTGGTCTCCCACTTCTCATTCCCTCCACCTCTGACACATATATCCTCTTGGTCAATCTTTCCTCACTCATTCTCCCCATGTGACCAAACCATTTCAAAACACCCTCTTATGCTCTCTCAACCACTCTCTTTTTATTACCACACATCTCTCTTACCCTATTATTACATACTCAATCAAACCATCTCACACCACATATTGTCCTCAAACGTCTCATTTCCAGCACATCCATCCTCCTTCGCACAACTCTATCTATAGCCCATGCCTCGCAACCATATAACATTGTAGGAACCACTATTCCTTAAAACATACCCATTTTTGCTTTCCGAGATAATGTTCTCGACTTCCACATATTTTTCAACGCTCCCAGAAATTTCATCCCTTCCCTCACCCTATGATTCACCTCTGCTTCCATGGTTCCATCCACTGCCAGATCCACTCCCAGATATCTAAAACCCTTCACTTCCTCCAGGTTTTCACCATTCAAACTCACCTCCCAATTGACCTGTCCCCCAACCCTACTGTACCTAATAACCTTGCTCTCATTCACCTTTACTCTCAGCTTTCTTCTTTCACTCACTTTACCAAACTCAGTCACCAGCTTCTGCGGTTTCTCACACGAATCACCCACCAGCGCTTTATCTTCAGTGAACAACTGACTCACTTCCCAAGCTCTCTCATCCACAACTGACTGCATACTTGCCCCTATCTCCAAAACATTTGCATTCAACTCCCTAACAACCCCATCCATAAAAAATTAAACAACCATAGAGACATTACACATCCCTGCCGCAAACCTACATTTACTGAGAACCAATCATTTTCCTCTCTTCCTACACATATACACGCCTTACATCCTCGATAAAAACTTTTCACTGCCTCTAACAACTTGCCTCCAACACCATATATTCTTAATACCTTCCACAGAGCATCTCTATCAACTCTATCATATGACTTCTCCAGATCCATTAATGCTACATACATATCCATTTGCTTTTCAGAGTATTTCGCACATACAGTCTTCAAAGCAAACACCTGATCCACACATCCTCTAACACTTTTGAAACCATACTACTTTTCCCCAATCTGATGCTCTGTACATGTCTTCACCCTCTCAATCAATACCATCCCATATAATTTACAAGGAATACTCAACAAAATTATACCTCTGTAATTTGAGCACTCACTTTTATCCCCTTTGCCTTTGTACAATGGCACTATGCAAGCATTCTACCAATCCTCAGGCACCTCACCATGAGACATACATACATTAAATAACTTTATCGACCAATCAACAATACAGTCAACCCCTTTTTTAATAAATTCCACTGCAATACCTTCCAACCCCGCTGTCTTGCCGGCTTTCATCTTCCGCAAATCTTTTACTACCTCTTCTCTGTTTACCAAATCATTTTCCCTAACCCTCTCACTTTGTACACCACCTCGATCAAAACACCCTATACCTGCCACTCTGTCATCAAACACATTCAACAAACCTTCAAAATAATCACTCCATCTCCTTCTCACATCATCACTACTTGTTATCACCTCCCCATTAGCCCCCTTCACTGAAGTTCCCATTTCTTCCCTTGTCTTACGCACTTTATTTACTTCCTTCCAAAACATCTTTTTATTCTCCCAAAAAGTTAATGATACTTTCTCACCCCAACTCTCATTTGCCCTCTTTTTCACCAATTGCACCTTTCTCTTGACCTCCTGCCTCTTTCTTTTATACATCTCACAGTCATTTGCAGTATTTCCCTGCAAAAATCTCCCAAATGCCTCTCTCTTCTCTTTCACTAATAATCTTACTTCTTCATCCCACCACTCACTACCCTTTCTAATCTGCCACCTTCCACGCTTCTCATGCCACAAGCATCTTTTGCGCAAACCATCACTGCTTCCCTAGATACATCCCATTCCTCCCCCACTCCCATTTACGTCCTTAGTTCTCACCTTCTTCCTTTCTGTACTCAGTCTCTCCTGGTACTTCCTCACACAAGTCTCCTTCCCAAGCTCACTTACTCTCACCACTCTTTTCACCCCAACATTCTCTCTTCTGTTCTGAAAACCTCTACAGATCTTTACCTTCGCCTCCACTAGATAAAGATCAGACATCCCTCCAGTTGCAGCTCTCAGCAAATTAACATCCAAAAGTCTCTCTTTCACGAGCCTATCAATTGACACGTAATCCAATAACGCTCTCTGGCCATCTCTCCTACTTACATACATATACTTATGTATATATCTCTTTTTAAACCAGGTATTCCAATTAGCAGTCCTTTTTCAGCACATAAATTTAGAAGCTCTTCACCATTTCCATTTACAACACTGGACACCAATTATTCCCTCAACTGCCTTATTACTCACCTTTGCATTCAAATCACCCATCACCATAGCCCGGTCTCATGCATCAAAACTATTAACACACTCACTCAGCTACTCCCAAAACACTTACCTCTCATGATCTTTCTTCTCATGCCCAGGTGCATATGCACCAATCACCCATCTCTCTCCATCCACACATGTAATGAAAACCCCCTCCCCCCCTGCATAAGTGCGAGGTAGCGCTAGGAAAAGACAACAAAGGCCACTTTCGTTCACACTCAGTCTCTAGCTGTCATGTATAATGCACCGAAACCACAGCTCTCTTTCCACATCCAGGCCCCACAAAACTTTCCATGGGTTACCCCAGACGCTTCACATGCCGATTCAATCCATTGACAGCACGTCGACCCCGATGTACGACATCGTTCGAATTCACTCTATTCCTTGCACGCCTTTCACCCTCCTGCATGTTCAGGCCCCGATCACTCAAAATCTTTTTCACTCCATCTTTCCACCTCCAATTTGGTCTCCCACTTCTCATTCCCTCCACCTTTGACACATATATCCTCTTTGTCAATCTTTCCTCACTCATTCTCTCCATGTGACTAAACCATTTCAAAACACCCTCTTCTGCTCTCTCAACCACACTCTTTGTATTACCACACATCTCTCTTACCCTTTCATTACTTAATCAAACCACCTCACACCACATAGTGTCCTCAAACATCCCATTTCCAGCACATCCACTCTCCTCCACACATTTCTATCTATAGCCCATGCCTTGCAACCATATAACATTGTTGGAACCACTAATCTTTCAAACATACCCATTTTTGCCTTCCAAGATAACGTTCTCAACTTCCACACATTTTTCAACGCTCCCAGAACTTTCACCCCCTCCCCCACCCTATGATTCACTTCCACTTCCATGGTTCCATCTGCTGCCAAATCCACTCCCAAATATCTAAAACACTTCACTTCCACTTTTTCTCCATTCAAACTTACCACCCAATTGACTTGTCCGTCAATGCTACTATACCTAATAACCTTGCTCTTATTCACATTTACTCTCAGCTTTCTTCTTTCACGCACTTTACCAAACTCAGTCACCAGCTTCTGCAGTTTCTCACCCGAATCAGCCACCAGCGCTGTATCATCAGCGAACAACAACTGACTCACTTCCCAAGCTCTCTCATCCACAACAGACTTCATACTTGCCCCTCTTTCCAAAACTCTTGCATTCACCTCCCTAACAACCCCATCCATAAACAAATTAAACAATCATGGAAACATCATGCACCCTTGCCGCAAACCAACATTCACTGAGAACCAATCACTTTCCTCTCTTCCTACACGTACACATGCCTAACATCCTCGATAAAAATGTTTCACTGCTTCTAACAACTTGCCTCCCACACCATATATTCTTAATACTTTCCACATAGCATCTCTATCAACTCTATCATATGCCTTCTCCAGATCCATAAATGCTACATACAAATACATTTGCTTTTCTAAGTATTTCTCACATACATTTTTCAAAGCAAACACCTGACCCACACATCCTCTACCACTTCTGAAACCACACTGCTCTTCCCCTCTTCTGATGCTCTGTACATGCCTTTACCGTCTCAGTCAGTACCCTCCCATATAATTTCCCATGAATACTCAACAAACTTATACCTCTGTAATTTGAGCACTCACTCTTATCCCCTTTGCCTTTGTATAATGGCACTATGCCAGCATTCCACCAGTCCTCAGGCATCTCACCATGAGTTATACAAACATTAAATAACCTTACCAACCAGTCAACAATACAGTCACCCCCCTTTTTAATAAATTCCACTGCAATACCATCCAAACCTGCTGCCTTGCCAGCTTTCATCTTCTGCAAACCTTTTACTACCTCTTCTCTGTTTACCAAATCATTCTCCATAACCCTCTCACTTTGCACAACACCTCAACCACAACACCCCATACCTACCACTCTATCATCAAACACATTCAACAAACCTTAGAAATACTCACTCTATCTCCTTCTCACATCACCACTACTTGTTATCACCTCCCCATTAGCCCCTTTCACTGATGTTCCCATTTCTTCCCTTGTCTTACGCACTTGATTTACCTCTTTCCAAAACATCTTTTTATTCTCCTTCAAATTTAATGATACTCTCTCACTCACTCTTTTCTCCTTCACAAACAACCTTACTTCATCCCATCTCCCACCTTTCTCATGCCACATGCATCTTTTGCACAAGCCATCACTGCTTCCCTAAATACATCCCATACCTCTTTCTCTCCCCTCTTGTCATTTGCTCTTACCTTTTTCCATTCAACATTCAATCTCTCCTGGTATTTCCTCACACAAGTCTCCTTTCCAAGCTCACTTCGATAGTCTATTTCTAAAACAAGCCAGGGTGGTGAAGCAATATAATAAAGGAGCACCTCTTGTGTAAGAAATTATCACATAGGAAATTCAGAGAAACCAACAACTAACATGATAGAGTATGCATGTAATTTTATGCAGAGAAAGAAAGTGACATATGACAAAGTAAACATCAGTATGAAGCATATACTATTACCAAAAATAGCAAAAGAAACCTAAGGAGTTTATAGTAATGTTAGAAGCAAGAGAGTCATTACCAAGTCTATTGGTCCTTTAATTGTGTATAACAGTAATTTGGTTTCAAGACATGGCAAAAATCTTCAATGACTTTTAGCATCTGCAATTGTGATCAAAGACACAGCTTATGTCCTAAATCCACTTTCATTGGTAAGAGAAAACATTCTACAAGATACTTACATAAAAGCTGATGACATTATCAGCAATGGCAGACCCTGATAAGTTTTCCCTAAGGAAAATGAAAGAGGTGAGAAGTGAAATAACTAAGCCCTGACTACCCTTTTCAATAAGTCACTTGCTAATGGAAAAGTTTCAGAGGAATGGAAGTTTGCCAGTGTAACACTGATTTTCAAAAAGAGATGTCACTTCCTAAAATTCATTGTCCACTTAGCTTAACGTCTGTAGTTGGAAAACTTATGTACACCATCAATCATGACAGAATTGTAAACCATTTACAAGACCATAATAAACGATTCAGCATAGTTTTCAATTTCATCTCTTATGTCTGACAAATCTGCTTGATTTATGATATAAGCAACAAGTACAATGAAAGCAAAGCAGTTGATATTGATGGAGTTGTACTTCAGTGAACAGAAAATTTGTCGATTGGCTGTAAGCAAAGAGTTGCAATTAATAGTTAAAGCTCAAAATAGACACAAAAAGTGGTGTGCCACAATGATCAGTCTTGAGACCAGTTCACTATTTCATGTACATTAATGCTAATGATAATGGGCTGCATTGTACAATATCAAAATTTGCAGATGATGCTAAGGTGGGAAATATATCCACAAATAAGCTAAAACATCTGCTGCTTAAAATGACACAGATAAAGTGATGGACTGGTTCATAGGTGGCAAATGAATTTCAACATCGATAAGTGGAAAGTTTTACATGTCAGTACCAAAAACAAAAAGGCAAACTACAATATGAATTCCATTGAACAACAAAAGGTTAATGAGAATATAATAATCTCTGGTGACCTAAAACTAGGTGAGCAGTGTGAAGCAGTAGTGAAAAAGGCAATAAAAATTCTTGGATATATAGGTAAGGCATTCAAATTATAAGTTCAGAAAATTTTAAGTACATCCCTATCTTGAATATTGTATTCAGTTTTAGGCACCCTACCTCAAAAAAAAAAAAAAAAATGGAGAGAGCAGTGTTGAGCTAACAAGACAATTCCTGGTCTAGGAAACAAATCCCATGATAGCTGACTTAACAACCTGAATCTATTTAACTCAGAAAAGGGTAAGAGAGTATCTAATACAAGTATTCATAATTATCAAAGACATTGATAATCTTGATCTAACACGTTACTTATGACTTACTTCATCTGATTTCCCTTGTAGACAGGAATGCAAACTAGTGGCAAAAAATATACCCTGAATATGGCTTAGTACTTTTTCTTCAACAGGAATGTTAACATGTGGTATGATTTATCAGTCAGAATGGTTGAAGTCAGGACTATAGACACATTCAAGAATAAATCTTTTCCCTAAAGTCCATGACTTCCATTATTTGGACCTATCATGTCACTTTGATAGTTTGCAAATTACTCTCTTTGAATTATTTGTATGCCTTCTAACTTTTACCATACTAATCTGTGTATAAGAGCAAAGTAAATGTCAAAATAAAGCAGATATTGCTGAAAATACCTAAGGAACCCTAATTTGTTTTACAGTTATGTTAGAAACAAGAGTGTTATTACCACGTCAATTGGTCCATTAATTACTGAAAACAGTGACTTGGTTCAAGACAATAAACCAATAGCAAAAATCTTGCATGAATTTTTTTGCATCTTTATTTGTAACTTCAGACACAGCCCACGTACCAAATCCAGTTTTATCGATAAGAGAGAACATTGTGCAAGATACTGACATAATAGCTGAAGTCATACTATCAACAATAAACAGATTGATGCTAAATAAAATGGCAGGCCCTGATCAGTTTTATCCAATGATAATGAACTAGGCAAAAGATGAGATGATTAAGCCCTTGACTGCCCTTTTCTGTAGGTCACTTACTATGGGAAAAGTCCACATGAATGGAAGTTTGCCAATGTAATAACAATATTCAAAAAGGGTAATAAGTCACTGTCCAGACATTATCAGCCAGTTAGCTTCACATCTGTAAGTGGAAAATATATGGAAGGAATCATCTGAGAATGAATTGTAAACTAAGTAGAGGACCAGCAGTAAATAAATGAATCTCAACATGATTTTTAATGAAATCACTCATGTCTGACAAATCTGGTCAATTTCCTATATAATATAATTAACACATATGATGAAATGAAAGTAAAGCAGTTGGTGTCATCTATCTAGATTTTAAGAAAAGCTTTCAATAAGGTTCCACATCAAAAGTTACCAGCAAAAATTAAATCACATGACACAGATAGGGTTGTACTTTAGTAGATAGGAAAATGGTTGCCTGGCCTTACACAAAGAGTTGTGATTAATGGTCATGCCTCAGAATGTTTATATGTAACAAGTGGTATACCATAAGGATCAGTCTTAGGACTGTTTCTCTTTTTCAAATATGTCAGTGATGATAATGGGCTGCATTGCAAGATATCAAAATTCACTCATGATAAAAAAAATTGGAAATAAATCTACAGCTTTAATCTGATTTAAAAAATATGATGGAATGGGCTCATAGGAAGCAAATGAATCTTAATACCAATAAATGCAAAGCTTTACATATTAGTAACAAAAATGAAAAGGCAGGCTATTGTATTATTTCTATTGTAATGCAAAAGATAAAAGAGAAAAAAAGACTGGCACAATATTCTCTGGTGACCTACATCCAAGTAAGCAATGCACAGAAGTAGTGAAAAGGGAGAACAAAATTCTTGATCTATAATAATGCATTCATGGGTAAAGCCTTTGATTTCTAGTCCAGGGAAATCATCCTTACTCTGTACAATTCAATGGTTCATCTTCATCTCGAATATTTTTTTCAATCTAAAAAATGACATGGAGGGAATGCAGCATCAAACAACCAGTCTGAATCCCAGACTGAGAAGCGAGTCTTTTGACAGCCAATTAAACAACTTGAATCTATTTACCTTACAATAGTGAATATTAAGAGGCTCTAGTACAAGTATTCAAAGTTATCAAAAGCTTTGATAATCTTGATCAATCAAACTACTTAAGACAATTCATCTGATTTTAATCATAGTAACAGATTCAAACCCAAAGGCAAATGTTTTACCTCAATTAAAGCAAAGTACTTTTTCTTCAACAGGATCATTAACATAATGGAATTACTTGCCATTTAGAGCAGCTGAAAGCAGTACTATAGATATGATTATGAACAAACTTGATGAACATTATGCTTCAAGTCCATGACTAACATTATTTACACCTTAGTACATTGACAGTTTGTAAGTTATTCTCTTTGAATTATCTGTATGCTTTCTGACTTTTACCACATTAATCTGTGAGTTTCTGTTATCTACCATAGACACAAAAAAAAACTCAAAAGGACCCAAAGGGTTATTGCTCTTTGAATTATTTCATATTCCCTTCATGTATGTCTTCATATTGCTGCTTTCTCTCTATTCTACAGATATCATTTTGGCCATTGTTCTCAGTTGTCTGCATGTGTCCCCATCCTCAAGTTTTGAACTAGTAACACACATTTGACTGCTGCTTCCCAGAGTTTCTGTATGGAGTCCAGCCACATAAAGACTGGCTATGATACCTTCTTCCCTCAAAAAGCAAAAGTGTGGAATTTTCTTCATTCTGCTGTCTTGTTTTGCCCATACCATGTTGTTCACTATTGAAAAAAATTATTCTATTTATTTATTCATTTTGCTTTCTCACTGTCTCCCGCGTTAGCGAGGTAGTGCAAGGAAACAGACGAAAATATGGCCCAACCCACCCACATACACATGTATATACACACATCCACACACACAAATATACATACCTATATATCTCAATGTATACATATATATATACACACACAGACATATACATATATACACATGTACATAATTCATAGTCTGCCTTTATTCATTCCCATCGCCACCTCACCACACACAGAATAACAACCCCCTCCCCCCTCATGTGTGCGAGGTAGCGCTAGGAAAAGAGAACAAAGACCACATTCATTCACACTCAGTCTCTAGCTGTCATGTAATGATGCACCGAAACAACAGCTCCCTTTCCACATCCAGGCCCCACAGAACTTTCCATGGTTTACCCCAGATGCTTCACATGCCCTGGTTCAATCCATTGACAGCACGTCGACCCCGGTATACCACATCATTCCAATTCACTCTATTCCTTGCACGCCTTTCACCCTCCTGCATGTTCAGGCCCCGATCACTCAAAATCTTTTTCACTCCATCTATCCACCCCCAATTTGGTCTCCCACTTCTCCTCGTTCCCTCCACCTCTGACACATATATCCTCTTTGTCAATCTTTCCTCACTAATTCTCTCCATGTGACCAAACCATTTCAAAACACCATCTGTTCTCTCAACCACACTCTTTTTATTACCACACATATCTCTTACCCTATTACTACTTACTCGATCAAACTACCTCACACCACATATTGTCCTCAAACTTCTCATTTCCAGCATACCCACCCTCCTGCGCACAACTCTATCCATAGCCCACACCTCGCAACCATACAACATTGTTGGAACCACTATTCCTTCAAACATACCCATTTTTGCTTTCCGAGAAAATGTTCTCAACTTCCACACATTCCTCAATGCTCCCAGAATTTTCGCCCCCTCCCCCACCCTATGATTCACTTCCGTTTCGGTGGTTCCATCCGCTGCCGAATCCACTCCCAGATATCTAAAACACTTCACTTCCTCCAGTTTTTCTCCATTCAAACTTACCTCCCAATTGACTTGACCCTCAACCCTACAGTACCTAATAACCTTACTTTTATTCACATTTACTCTCAACTTTCTTCTTTCACACACTTTACCAAACTCAGTCACCAGCTTCTGCAGTTTCTCACATGAATCTGCCACCAGTGCTGTATCATCAGCGAACAACAACTGACTCACTTCCCAAGCTCTCTCATCCACAACAGACTGCATACTTGCCCCTCTTTCCAAAACTCTTGCATTCACCTCCCTAACAACCCCATCCATAAACAAATTAAACAACCATGGAGACATCACACACCCCTGCCGCGAACCTACATTCACTGAGAACCAATCACTTTCCTCTCTTCCTACATGTACACAGGCCTTACATTCTCAATAAAAACTTTTCACTGCTTCTAACAACTTGCCTCCCACACCATATATTCTTAAAACCTTCCAAAACAGAGCATCTCTATCAACTCTATCATATGCCTTCTCCAGATCCATGAATGCTACTTTTTTTTTTTTTTTTTGCTTTGTCGCTGTCTCCCGTGTTTGCGAGGTAGCGCAAGGAAACAGTGTTTGCGAGGTAGCGCAAGGAAACAGACGAAAGAAATGGCCCAACCTACCCCCATACACATGTATATACATACGTCCACACACGCAAATATACATACCTACACAGCTTTCCATGGTTTACCCCAGACGCTTCACATTCCCTGATTCAATCCACTGACAGCACGTCAACCCCGGTATACCACATCGATCCAATTCACTCTATTCCTTGCCCTCCTTTCACCCCCCTGCATGTTCAGGCCCCGATCACACAAAATCTTTTTCACTCCATCTTTCCACCTCCAATTTGGTCTCCCACTTCTCCTCGTTCCCTCCACCTCCGACACATATATCCTCTTGGTCAATCTTTCCTCACTCATTCTCTCCATGTGCCCAAACCATTTCAAAACACCCTCTTCTGCTCTCTCAACCACGCTCTTTTTATTTCCACACATCTCTCTTACCCTTACGTTACTTACTCGATCAAACCACCTCACACCACACATTGTCCTCAAACATCTCATTTCCAGCACATCCATCCTCCTGGGCACAACTCTATCCATAGTCCACGCCTCGCAACCATACAACATTGTTGGAACCACTATTCCTTCAAACATACCCATTTTTGCTTTCTGAGACAATGTTCTCGACTTCCACACATTCTTCAAGGCTCCCAGAATTTTCGCCCCCTCCCCCACCCTATGATCCACTTCCGCTTCCATGGTTCCATCCGCTGCCAGATCCACTCCCAGATATCTAAAACACTTTACTTCCTCCAGTTTTTCGCCATTCAAACTTACCTCCCAATTGACTTGACCCTCAACCCTACTGTACCTAATAACCTTGCTCTTATTCACATTTACTCTTAACTTTCTTCTTTCACACACTTTACCAAACTCAGTCACCAGCTTCGGCAGTTTCTCACATGAATCAGCCACCAGCACTGTATCATCAGCGAACAACAACTGACTCACTTCCCAAGCTCTCTCATCCACAACAGACTTCATACTTGCCCCTCTTTCCAAAACTCTTGCATTTACCTCCCTAACAACCCCATCCATAAACAAATTAAACAACCATGGAGACATCACACACCCCTGCCGCAAACCTGCATTCACTGAGAACCAATCACTTTCGTCTTTTCCTACACGTACACATGCCTTACATCCTCGATATAAACTTTTCACTGCTTCTAACAACTTGCCCCCCACACCATATATTCTTAATACCTTCCACAGAGCATCTCTATCAACTCACTCTTATCCCCTTTGCCTTTGTACAATGGCACAATCACGCATTCCGCCAATCCTCAGGCACCTCACCATGAGTCATACATACATTGAATTTGTGCCCTTCACTGAAGTTCCCATTTGCTCCCTTGTCTTACGCACTTTATTTACCTCCTTCCAGAATATCTTTTTATTCTCCCTAAAATTTAATGATACTCTCTCACCCCAACTCTCATTTGCCCTCTTTTTCACCTCTTGCACCTTTCTCTTGACCTCCTGTCTCTTTCTTTTATACATCTCCCACTCAATTGCATTTTTTCCCTGAAAAAATCGTCCAAATGCCTCTCTCTTCTCCTTCACTAATAATCTTACTTCTTCATCCCACCACTCACTACCCTTTCTAATCAACCCACCTCCCACTCTTCTCATGCCACAAGCATCTTTTGCGCAATCCATCTCTGATTCCCTAAATACATCCCATTCCTCCCCCACTCCCCTTACTTCCATTGTTCTCACCTTTTTCCATTCTGTTCTCAGTCTCTCCTGGTACTTCCTCACACAAGTCTCCTTCCCAAGCTCACTTAATCTCACCACCCTCTTCACCCCAACATTCACTCTTCTTTTCTGAAAACCTCTACAAATCTTCACCTTAGCCTCCACAAGATAATGATTAGACATCCCTCCAGTTACACCTCTCAGCACATTAACATCCAAAAGTCTCTCTTTCGCGCGCCTGTCAATTAACACGTAATCCAATAATGCTCTCTGGCCATCTCTCCTACTTACATACGTATACTTATGTATATCTCGCTTTTTAAACCAGGTATTCCCAATCACCAGTCCTTTTTCAGCACATAAATGTACAAGCTCTTCACCATTTCCATTTACAACACTGAACACCCCATGTATACCAATTAGCATGAATAAATGCTACATACAAATCCATTTGCTTTTCCAAGTATTTTTCACATACATTCTTCAAAGGAAACACCTGATCCACACATCCTCTACCACTTCTGAAACCACACTGCTCTTCCCCAATCTGATGCTCTGTACATGCCTTCACCCTCTCAATCAATATCCTCCCATATAATTTACCAGGAATACTCAACAAACTTATACCTCTGTAATTTGAGCGCTCACTCTTATCCCCTTTGCCTCTGTACAATGGCACTATGCAAGCATTCCGCCAATCCTCAGGCACCTCACCATGAATCATACAAACATTAAATAACCTTACCAACCAGTCACCCCCGTTTTTTAATAAATTCCACTGCAATACCATCCAAGCCCGCTGCGTTGCCGGCTTTCATCTTCCGCAAAGCTTTTACCATCTATTCTCTGTTTACCAAATCATTTTCCCTAACCCTCTCACTTTGCACACCACCTCGACCAAAACACCCTATATCTGCCACTCTATCATCAAACATATTCAACAAACCTTCAAAATACTCACTCCATCTCCTTCTCACATCACCACTACTTGTTATCACCTCCCCATTAACCCCCTTCACTGAAGTTCCTATTTGTTCCCATGTCTTACCCACTTTATTTACCTCCTTACAAAACATCTTTTTATTCTGCCTAAAATTTAATGATACGCTCTCACCCCAACTCTCATTTGCCCTCTTTTTCACCTTTTGCACCTTTCTCTTGACCTCCTGCCTCTTTCTTTTATACATCTCACAGTCATTTGCATTATTTCCCAGCAAAACTCGTCCAAATCCCTCTCTCTTCTCTTTCACTAATAATCTCACTTCTTCATCCCACCACTCACTACCTTTTCTAATCTGCTCACCTCCCACGCTTCTCATGCCACAAGCATCTTTTGGGCAAGCCATCACTACTTCCCTAAATACATCCCATTCCTCCCCCACTCCCCTTACCTCCTTTGTTCTCACCTTTTTCCATTCTGTATTCAGTCTCTCCTGGTACTTCCTCACACAAGTCTCCTTCCCAAGCTCACTTACTCTCACCACTCTTTTCACCCCAACATTCTCTCTTCTTTTCTGAAAACATCTACAAATCTTCACCTTCACCTCCACAAGATAATGATGAGACATCCCTCCAGTTGCACCTCTCAACACATCAACATCCAAAAGTCTCTCTTTCGCGCGCCTATCTATTAACACGTAATCCAATAACGCTCTCTGGCCATCTCTCCTACTTACATACGTATACTTATGTATATCTCTCTTTTTAAACCAGGTATTCCCAATCACCAGTCCTTTTTCAGCACATAAATGTACAAGCTCTTCACCATTTCCATTTACAACACTGAACACCCCATGTATACCAATTATTCCCTCAACTGCCACATTACTCACCTTTGCATTCAAGTCACCCATCACTATAACCCGGTCTCGTGCATCAAAACCACTAACACACTCGTTCAGCTGCTCCCAAAACACTTGCCTCTCATGATCTTTCTTCTCATGCCCAGGTGCATATGCATCAATAATCACTCATCTCTCTCCATCAAATGGGGATATCCCTGGGGATGGGGAGAAAGAATACTTCCCATGCATTCCTCACGTGTCATAGAAGGCGACTAAAGGGGACGGGAGTAGGGGCTAGAAACCCTCCCCTCCTTGTATTTTAACTTTCTAAAAGGGGAAACAGAAGAAGGAGTCATGCGGGGAGTGCTCATCCCCCTCAAAGGCTCAGATTGGGGTGTCTAAATGTGTGTGGATGTAACCAAGATGTTTTGGCTCTGAGTGAAACGAAGCTCAAGGGTAAAGGGGAAGAGTGGTTTGGGAATGTCTTGGAAGTTAAGTCAGGGGTTAGTGAGAGGACAAGAGCAAGGGAAGGAGTAGCACTACTCCTGTAACAGGAGTGGTGGGAGTATGTGATAGAGTGTAAGAAAGTAACCTCTAGATTGATATGGGTAAACTGAAAGAAAAAAAATACTAATGATAATATATTCACAAAATAGTGAACTTGAAAAAGTTATAATTTGATTTGATATTCTGGAATCTAGTGTTAGAACAACTCACTATTAAGTACTCCTCAGCATGAGAGATATCTAAAACCTTAAAAAGAATTTACATAAAATCAAATATTCTGGCTTTCTTTACAAGATAAATAAAAACATAAACTATTCATATAAAATCTTATACTTTGGCTTCCTTTAAAAAGTGATTGTCTATTTATATCAACATTCTTGTTTAAAATTTCTCTTATAATCTTATTCCTTCTAGAACCATATAATTCAAATCTGAATTTGATTCCTCTAATTTTGGAGTTCTCTTAGTGCATGTTCCATAATAATGTTACAATTGCAGATATTAATATGATGGGGCAAGTTTCTTCTTTAAGTGGCCATAGATCAACACAGTACAGGTTAGGATCCAAAATCTGAAATCCTTTGGGGCTAGATGTTCTCAGAATTCAAAAATATTCAGTCTTTGGAATATCAACATAATTACAATTGCCGACCCACTGGGTTCCCACACTCTAGCAATGATTCTTTTATGTGATCACCATCCATGAATGTTTTTCCAAGCTTGGCAAAAATCTTCAATATCTCAAATTCAGCACTAACTTTGTTGGAACTATCCAAAACAAAATTCATTAAAATATTCAATTGGATTTTTCTGTTCTTTACTCTACAAGAATCAAGCTTTTTATTTTTGCTCAAATCTATCACAAAGCCTTTTGTGAACTGTTTCATAGTACCTTTTCACTGAAAAAAATTCTGCACACCAATGATTCAAGCCATAAGATTCATAAAGCTTTATTACCTTTCCTAATCATGGCAAATCTCTCACTATACCATGCTTTTTCCTTCATTCAAATGCTTTTGTTTCTTTGTTGCTTATCTCAAGTTGAAAAAAGAGCAGTAAGTGATAAAACATCTGCTAAACACGCAACCAATAAATGAAAAATATAATCACATACAGTACATTCTGCTGTCATATTCGTTTTTTCATCAAATGCTTTTTATTCTTATGATGCATTATAATCATTTCCTTTTTTGTCAAAAATATTGAATGTTCCTTCACAACAAACAGAATAATCATTGTAAGCAAAATGATCTAATTCAATTGAATTTCTTGCACACAGCCAAATAATTTTTGAGCTTGTAGGGTTTTAGATTGTTAACAGCCAAGACTGCTGTTCACAGGTGATGCTTGTGCTTATTCCAACATCAACTCACCAGTTGCATGCCTCAAGGACCTTCGATATCATGTGGTTCAAGGTCTGTCTCACAACTACCAGTTCTCCTTTGTTTTGCCTATTGCTCTCCTAATTCTGAAAATTTTATATATTTCTTTGACCATCTAAACTCCTACCATGAGACTGTAACATCCTTTCACCCACAAGCCGAGATCTTCTACCTCGGGGACTTCAACGGTCACCTTAGGGAATGGTTTAATTCCTCCCATATGGATGGTGGAGAGATTGAAGCACCTCTAAATCTCCATTCCCAATGACTTAGAGCAAATTATCTCCCATCCTACCTATATTCCTGACTGCTTGACTACTCTCCTAATTTCCTGGATCTGTTTTTCATCTCAAGTCCATCCCATTGTAAGTAGACAATCTTGCCTCACTTGGTTCATCTGATCACACTTTCATAAATGTATCTATTTTAGCAGCATCTCCTCCAGCAGCTCCTATGCATAAATACTGGCATCTTAACAAACATGACTGGAATGACTTACATAACTTCTATTCTGACTTTCTTTGGATAAATCATTGTCTCATGAGGTGATGCTTCTGTCTCATCCAAACGCATCGCAGAGGTTATTCTTCCAAGCCAACCTCCTCTTTCAACCCAAGGATCAACTGTTTCTGTTCTGAGGCCATTCAGGCAAAGGATTAAGCATATTGGGCTTAGAAAAACTCTTCCTTCTCTGACTCCCATTCAGGTTTTATCATGCCCATAAGCACAGCATGCACATCATCTGTGAGGCAAAGTGTTCCTTTATTCAAAAAAAGTGCAATAACCTCTCCTCATCATCCTCTCATAAGTCTTTCTGGTCTTTAGCAAAAGGCATCTCTAACTACTTCTGTCACTTTACCTTTCCTTCACTTTTCCGTTTTGATGGTACTATAGCTGTCTCTCCCATAGACATAGCAACTCTCTTTGGTTTCCTTTTCTCCTTTAGATCCACCTTGGATGACTCTAACACAACTTCACCCCCACATGCTCCTCTTACTAATCCTATGCCCTTCCCCGTAATCTCTTTTCAGACTGTTTGAAAAGTGCTTCTCTCTCTAGACACATACAAGACTTATGGTCCTGATGGCATCCATCCCTATGTACTGAAAAGGTATGCCTCTGAACTTGCACCTGTGCTTGCTCATCTGTTCTGTTAC
The DNA here is from genome assembly GCF_036320965.1 of Panulirus ornatus. NCBI lineage: Eukaryota > Metazoa > Arthropoda > Malacostraca > Decapoda > Palinuridae > Panulirus > Panulirus ornatus. The sequence continues at coordinate 18,682,110 of NC_092259.1, forward strand.
TGTTCAAAAACCAAAACTTTTCCATCTCCTTTGAAGCATGCAAAGATACATCTCCTCCCTAAGAAGGATGACTATTCTAGCCTGTATAACTATCGTCCAATTGTTTTGCCATCTACTGTTTCCAAAGTCTTTGAATCCCTCCTTAACTCCTGTACCCTCAGACAGCTTGAAACTCACAGTCTTATCTCTAATCACCAGTATGGCTTTCGTAAGGCAAGAGCCACTGGTGATATTCTTTCCTATCTTACTGATGTTTGTTCATCATCCCAGAAAGACTTTGAAGAATCATGTGTAGTTGGCCTTGACATATCCAAAGCTTTTGACAGGGTGTGTCATTGGGGTCTCATCTCTAAGCTAACCATCCCTCACTTTGCTCCTTCATATCTAGCTTCCTCTATGGCCAATCTATCTCTATGGTTGTTAATGGATCCATCAACAGCAGTGTCCCTTAAGGTTTTATCCTGTCCCCTACACTTTTCCTCCATTTTTGAACAATCTCCTCTCTCCCACAAATAATCAAATGCACTCATACGCTGATGACTCAACAATGCATTCATCCACATCCCTAAATTCTGCTCATTCTCTCACTCGATCTGCATCTCATTTTGACAAGGCTTCCTCATTAAACTCAGATTTGGACAGGATATCTCATTGAGATATACAGAATCTAGTTAAGTTTAATGCCTCCAAGATTCAGTTTCTAACCATCTCTCAATTGAAAACTCCTCACAACTCTCCTCTCTCCTTTGACGGTTCTATAATTCTGCCTCTTTGACTCAGCGAACATACTTGGTATTACTGTAACATCCACTCTTTCTTGGAAATCCCACATTACAGGAATAGCTAAGTCTTCCCATTAGAAACTGGGTGTACTGTTTAGATGCTGAAACCTCATTTCTTCCGAACAGTTTCTCTGTTTATACAAAGGATTGATTCATCCTTGTATGGAGTACTGCTCTCGTATCTGGGGCAGTTCTAGCTCTGCCTCCTTACTTCATAGAGTTGAAAGCAGTCCGACTTATGAACTGTCCCAGGCTAACATCCAAACTTGAACCTCTTGTCCTATGCTGCCATGCTGGTTCACTTTCTCTCTTCTATAGGTATTACTTTGGTTTTTGCTCCCAAGAGCTGGCTGCTTGTATGTCCCCACCACTAGCTAGACCATACACTACTAAGCAAGCTGCTGCATCACATGATTACTGTGTGGCCATTGGCAAGTCAAGGGTGGGACGTTTTGATAACTGTTTCTTTCCTTACACCTTGAAGCTTTGTAACACTACCTTCTCATGTCTTTCTCAATAACTATGACCTGGTGCATTTTAAGGGACAAGTTTTGCATCTCCTCCAAAATTTGAAAATACTTTCCCTAGTCTTCTCTTATTCTCATCATAATCCTCTCTATATTTCAATTAAGACCCAGCCTTGATGTGGACTTTTGTCCATGACTGGTGCCTTCAAAAAAAAAAAAGAAAAAATAGAGCTCCCAAAGAAATATTCTTTCACTCTATCACATCCTTACTGGCTTGTAAAATGACATAATTTAATAACAAAATCAACCGGGAGTAACATAAATCATTGACATATATATTAGGAAGGAAAACTTGGGACAACAGCGTGTGCCACATACCACGAAAGTTATCTTGTGTGTCAGTCTGGGAACATGCACCATAAGTTCACTAGCTCTGCCCTATACAATATATCCTCTATCAGCTTTTTACTGAAATAAATGTGTGCAAACAATTTCTTACAGTTGCACACCTGTTTACAAATATAAAACATTTTCAATCTCCACATATGTGATGTCATTTGAATAAAACTATATGTCTACGTTTATGTGTGTTTCACCGATCTTGAAGTTTCATATGTCGGTTGGAAACTGAAAATGAGATTTACATTTATTGAGATGATGGAGGTAATAATGAAAGAAATTTCAGCACATCAGAAATTTTGAATAACAACAATCAGCGCTAGTTGTGTTACACAAGACCTTAGTGATTTAGGTGGAGTTTGAATTTAGACACCGCATCATGCCAAAATAAGTCCTTTTAAGTATACACACACAAAAGCTTTGATGTTTTCCCCTTACAAAGTACACTAAATACAATCAAAGCAGTATATTACATCTGGCTTCAGGAACTTGCAAAAGAGGGTTCATCACTGTTGATATCATGATAAGCCAGAATACCTGAAGATGGGCCACAAACTGGATTCTCCAGCAATGAAGTAGCACCAAGATGAATGGTCTTTTTGAAGAATTGTTCCAGTGTCATCTGTCTCAGTAATATTGGTTTGTCTCAGCAGTCCCTCTTTTATTGAATATACTACCACAATCTTTGCTCACTGATGAATGCAAGTTGCTCAAGACCATCTATTAACCTGTCACACATATTCACCTTTTCATCTATGGTATTTATCCCTAACTCCAGTTGGTGTCCTCTTACCAGATATTATTAAAAGTTTTCTAGGAATAAAACACACAGCAGTGATGGTTTATTAGTACTTGTTCAAGAGAAAGGTTTTCATCTGAAATTATCTTCACAGATTCACCAATGAAATTTTCTGCTGCTCCACAATCAGCAGAAGCATTATATCAACATGAATTTTCAGATATTTAACACCATGATGCCTTTAAATTCCTGCAGCCAACCTGCTGAATATTCATAATCACCTTCAATCTTTTCATAATGATACATATTACCTTGTTTCATTACCAACATACCATTTAGTGGCAGATATTCATGCCTATGGTGATAAATCCATTCTTTCAACACATGATCAAGAGCCTCATTTTTTGCCACATGCAATGTTTTCCTGTTTTAATCATTTTCTGTTCATCACTTTCAGCAAAAAACTAACAACTTGCCTTTCTGTTTCTTAAAATCATATATTGTGGTGAATCGTACTCCATACTCCTCAAACAGAAGCTTTACATACCTCAATCAAGTTTCTGCAATAACTGCACTTTCTTCACTACTGATAATGAGAGATGCTTTCTTTTCTTTTTCTCACTGTTACCTATTGGGGTATCTGCAGCTGTTTTTCACTGATGATAAAATAAAAGCCAAAAAGCACAAAAAAGCAAAGAAACAATAAAGGGGTAAAAAGTATATGTGTGACTGCTTGCAGCAATGACAAGCAACTATATCACAAAGGTAGAGGTTAAGACATCTGGCACATACATCTGGTGAGGCTTGGGTCCACTTGGGCTGCGCCACTGACAAAGAATTGTCTCAAAGTGGCAATTCCAATTTAAAGGAACTGTAATACTTCAAAAGGTTCCTTTATGCTTTAAAACTTCAGAGTCTTTAAGGCTTTCAAGTCCTACCTAACTTGCCATTGATTATTATTCATTCATTTATTTTACTTTTGTCGCTGTCTCCCGCGTTAGCGAGGAAGTGCAAGGAAACAGACGAAAGAATGGCCCAACCCACCCACATACACATGTATATACATACATGTCCACACACGCAAATATACATACCTATACATCTCAACGTATACATATATATATATATATATATATATATTTTATTTTTTTATTATACTTTGTCGCTGTCTCCCGCGTTTGCGAGGTAGCGCAAGGAAACAGACGAAAGAAATGGCCCAACCCCCCCATACACATGTATATACATACGCCCACACACGCAAATATACATACCTACACAGCTTTCCATGGTTTACCCCAGACGCTTCACATGCCTTGATTCAATCCACTGACAGCACGTCAACCCCGGTATACCACATCGCTCCAATTCGCTCTATTCCTTGCCCTCCTTTCACCCTCCTGCATGTTCAGGCCCCGATCACACAAAATCTTTTTCACTCCATCTTTCCACCTCCAATTTGGTCTCCCTCTTCTCCTTGTTCCCTCCACATCCGACACATATATCCTCTTGGTCAATCTTTCCTCATTCATCCTCTCCATATGCCCAAACCACTTCAAAACACCCTCTTTTGCTCTCTCAACCACGCTCTTTTTATTTCCACACATCTCTCTTACCCTTACGTTGCTCACTCGATCAAACCACCTCACACCACACATTGTCCTCAAACATCTCATTTCCAGCACATCCATCCTCCTGCAGACAACTCTATCCATAGCCCACGCCTCGCAACCATACAACATTGTTGGAACCACTATTCCTTCAAACATACCCATTTTTGCTTTCCGAGATAATGTTCTCGACTTCCACACATTCTTCAAGGCCCCCAGGATTTTCGCCCCCTCCCCCACCCTATGATCCACCTCCGCTTCCATGGTTCCATCCGCTGCCAGATCCACTCCCAGATATCTAAAACACTTCACTTCCTCCAGTTTTTCTCCATTCAAACTCACCTCCCAATTGACTTGACCCTCAACCCTACTGTACCTAATAACCTTGCTCTTATTCACATTTACTCTTAACTTTCTTCTTCCACACACTTTTCCAAACTCAGTCACCAGCTTCTGCAGTTTCTCACATGAATCAGCCACCAGTGCTGTATCATCAGCGAACAACAACTGACTCACTTCCCAAGCTCTCTCATCCCCAACAGACTTCATACTTGCCCCTCTTTCCAAAACTCTTGCATTTACCTCCCTAACAACCCCATCCATAAACAAATTAAACAACCATGGAGACATCACACACCCCTGCCGCAAACCTACATTCACTGAGAACCAATCACTTTCCTCTCTTCCTACACGTACACATGCCTTACATCCTCGATAAAAACTTTTCACTGCTTCTAACAACTTTCCTCCCACACCATATATTCTTAATACCTTCCACAGAGCATCTCTATCAACTCTATCATATGCCTTCTCCAGATCCATAAATGCTACATACAAATCCATTTGCTTTTCTAAGTATTTCTCACATACATTCTTCAAAGCAAACACCTGATCCACACATCCTCTACCACTTCTGAAACCACACTGCTCTTCCCCAATCTGATGCTCTGTACATGCCTTCACCCTCTCAATCAATACCCTCCCATATAATTTACCAGGAATACTCAACAAACTTATACCTCTGTAATTTGAGCACTCACTCACAGACATATACATATATACACATGTACATAAATAATACTGTCTGCCTTTATTCATTCCCATCGTCACCCTGCCACACATGAAATAACAACCCCCTCCCCCCACATATGCGCGAGGAAGTGCTAGGAAAAGACAACAAAGGCCACATTCATTCACACTCAGTCTCTAGCTGTCATGTAATAATGCACCGAAACCAAAGCTCCCTTTCCACATCCATGCCCCACAGAACTTTCCATGGTTTACCCCAGACGCTTCACATGCCCTGGTTCAATCCTTTGACAGCACGTCGACTCCGGTATACCACATCATTCCAATTCACTCTATTCCTTGCATGCCTTTCACCCTCCTCCATGTTCAGGCCCCATTCACTCAAAATCTTTTTCATTCCATCTTTCCACCTCCAATTGGGTCTCCTACTTCTCCTCGTTCCCTCCACCTCTGACACATATATCCTCTTGGTCAATCTTTCCTCGCTCATTCTCTCCATGTGACCAAACCACTTCAAAACACCCTCTTCTGCTCTCTCAACCACACACCTTTTATTACCACACATCTCTCTTACCCTATTATTACTTACTCGATCAAACCACCTCACACCACATATTGTCCTCAAACATCTCATTTCCAGTACATCCACCCTCCTCTGCACAACTCTATCCATAGCCCATGCTTCGCAACATATAACACTGTTGGAATCACTATTCCTTCAAACATACCCATTTTTGCTTTCTGAGACAATGTTCTCGACTTCCACACATTCTTCAACACTCCCAGAACTTTTGCCCCCTCCCCACCCTATGATTCACTTCCACTTCCATGGTTCCATCTGCTGCCAAATCCACTCCCAGATATCTAAAACACTTCACTTCCTCCAGTTTTTCTCCATTCAAACTTACCTCCCAATTGTCTTGTCCCTCAACCCTACTGTACCTAATAACCTTGCTCTTATTCACATTTACTCTTAACTTTCTTCTTTCACACACTTTACCAAACTCAAGTCATCAGCTTCTGCAGTTTCTCACATGAATCAGCCACCAGCACTGTATCATCAGCAAACAACAACTGACTCACTTCCCAAGCTCTCTCATCCACAACAGACTTCATACTTGCCCCTCTTTCCAAAACTCTTTCATTCACCTCCCTAACAACCCCATCCATAAACAAATTAAACAACCATGGAGACATCACATACCCCTTGCCATTGATATCTTATATAATTATCTATTCTGCTCATAAAATCATTTTGATGTACTGATCGTGTATCCCTTATCCAAAATGCCTGAGACCAGAAGTGTTTTGGATTTTGAATTTTCTTGTATTTTGGAATATTTCCATGTACATAATGAGCTATCTTAGGGATGAGGCCCCAAGTCTAAACACAAAATTCATTTATCTTTCATATAAACATTATACACATAGCCTAAAGGTAATCTATACAATATTCTTAAGAATTCTTTGCATGAAACAAAGTTTGTATAACACTACACCATCAGAGAGCTAAGGTGTTACAACCTCAGCTGCCCATGTTGACAATCTTCAGTTGTTTCGCACCACCTTCATTCCTGACTCTGAATTAATATTCTACTGATAAGCAATCATTTTCTTACACTCATTCACACATAAGTACTTAACTTAATGTAGGGTTCATGGTGAGGTGCCTGAGGATTGGCAGAATGCATGCATAGTGCCATTGTACAAAAGCAAAGGGGATAAAGGTGAGTGTTCAAATTACAGAGGTATAAGTTTGTTGAGTATTCCTGGGAAATCATATGGGAAGGTATTGATTGAGAGTGTGAAGGCATGTACAGAGCATCAGATTGGGGAAGAGCAGTGTGGTTCCAGAAGTGGTAGAGGCTGTGTGGATCAGGTATTTGCTTTGAAGGATGTATGTGAGAAATACTTAGAAAAACAGATCGATTTGTGTGTAGCATTTATGCATCTGGAGAAGGCATATGACAGAGTTGATAGAGATGCTCAGTGGAAGGTGTGGGAGGTAACTTGCTAGAAGCAGTGAAAAGTTTTTGTTGAGGATATAGGGCATGTGGACGAGTAGGATGAAAGTGATTAGTTCCCAGTAAATGTCAGTTTGCAGCAGGGGTGCGTGATGTCTCCATGGTTGTTAAAATTTGTTTATGGATTGGGTTGTTAGGGATGTGAGTGCAAGAGTTTTGGAGAGAGAGGCAAGTATGCAGTCTGTTGTGGATGAGAGAGCTTGGGAAGTGAGTCAGTTGTTGTTCGCTGATGATACAGCGCTGGTGGCTGATTCGGGTGAGAAACTGCAGAGGTTGGTGGCTGAGTTTGGTAAAGTGTGTGGAAGAAAAAAGCTGAGAGTAAATGAGAATAAGAGCAAGGATATTAGGTTCAGTAGGGTTGAGGGACAAATAAATTGGGATGTAAGTCTGAATGGAGAAAAACCGGAGGAAGTGAAGTGTTTTAGATACCAGCGAATGGATTTGGCAGCAGATGGAACCATGGAAATGGAAGTGAGTCACATGGTGGGGAAGGGGGCAAAGGATCTGGGAGTGTTGAAGAATGTATGAAAGGCAAGAACATTATCTCGGAGAGCAAAAATGGGTATGTTTGAAGGAATAGCGGTTCCAACAATGTTATATGGTTGTGAGGCATGGGCTATAGATAGAGTTGTAAGAAGGAGGGTGGATGTGTTGGAAATGAGATGTTTGAGGACAATATGTGGTGTGAGGTGGTTTGATCAAGTAAGTAATGAAAGGGTAAGAGGGATGTGTGGAAATAAAAAGAGTGTGGTTGAGAGAGCAGAAGAGGGTGTATTGAAATGGTTTGGTCACATGGAGAAAATGAGTGAGGAAAGATTGACAAAGAGGATATATGTGTCAGAGGGGGAGGAAACGAGAAGTGGGAGACCAAACTGGAGGTGGAAGGGTTGAGTGAAAAAGATTTTGAGCAATCAGGGCCTGAACATACAGGAGGGTGAAGGGCATGCAAGGAATAGAGTGAATTGGAACGATGTGGTATACTGGGGTCGATGTGCTGTCAATGGATTGAGCCAGGACATATGAAGCTTCTGGGGTAAACCATGGAAAGTTTTGTGGGGTTTGGATGTGGAAAGGGAGCTTTGGTTTCGGTGAATTACACATGACAGCTAGAGACTGAGTGTGAACGAATGTGGCCTTTGTTGTCTTTTCGTAGTGCTACCTCGCACGTTGGCAGGGGGAGGGGGGTGCCATTTCATGTGTGGCGGGGTGGCGGCGGGAATGGATGAAGGCAGCATGTATGAATATGTACATGTGTATATATGTATTTGTCTGTGTATATATATGTATGTATATGTTGAAATGTATAGGTATGTATATATGCGTGTGTGAGCGTTTATGTATATTCATGTGTATGTGGGTGGGTTGGGCCATTCTTTCGTGTTTCCTTGAACTACCTCACTAATGCAGGAGACAGCAACGCAGTATAATAAATATAAGTACTTAACAGTAAAAGTGAATATGAAATAACATTAAAACAATGAAAAAAATGTGTTTAGGGTACCTAAGCAGCATAGCAGCATCAGCAGAATACCTGTGTAAGCTGTTAAACAAGAACAATAAACAACTGCAGATTTCTAGTTTCCACCTACAATGCTGTGTTTTAAAAGGTTGCAGTACAGAGTATTATATTTTTTGGTTTTATTTGAGATATTACTATATATCACAAATAATCCTGTTTCCCACATCAGCGAGGTAGCACCAGGAAACAGATGAAGAATGGCCCATCCACTCATATACAAATATATGTACATAAACACCCACATACGCACATACACATACATATACATATCAACATATGCAGACATTACATACATACACATGTACATATTCATACCTGCTTGGCTTCGTTCATTTTGAGATATATTTATTTATTTCATTTATTTTGCTTTGTCGCTGTCTCCCGCATTAGAGAGGTAGCGTAAGGAAACAGACGAAAGAATGGACCAACCCGCCCACATACACATGTATATACATACACATCCACACACGCAAATATACATACCTATACATCTCAATGTACACATATATATACACACACAGACATATACATATCTACACATGTACATAATTCATATTGTCTGCCTTTATTTGTTCCCATCACCACCTCGCCACACATGGAAAAACAACCCCCTCCCCCCTCATGTGTGCGAGGTAGCGCTAGGAAAAGACACCAAAGGCCCCATTCGTTCACACTCAGTCTTTAGCTGTCATGTTTAGCTGGTTCAATCCATTGACAGCACGTCAACCCCGGTATACCACATCGTTCCAATTCACTCTATTCCTTGCACGCCTTTCACCCTCCTCCATGTTCAAGCCCCGATCACTCAAAATCTTTTTCACTCCGTCTTTCCACCTCCAATTTGGTCTCCCACTTCTCCTCGTTCCCTCCACCTCTGACACATATATCCTCTTTGTCAATCTTTCCTCACTCATTCTCTCCATGTGACCAAACCATTTCAAAACACCCTCTTCTGCTCTCTCAACCACACTCTTTTTATTTACACACATCTGTCTTACCCTTACATTACTTACTCGATCAAACCACCTCACACCACATATTGTCCTCAAACATCTCATTTCCAGCACATCCACCCTCCTGCGCACAACTCTATCCATAGCCCACGCCTCGCAACCATACAACATTGTTGGAACCACTATTCCTTCAAACATACCCATTTTTGCTTTCCGAGATAATGTTCTTGACTTCCAAACATTCTTCAAGGCTCCCAGGATTTTCGCCCCCTCCCCCACCCTATGATTCACTTCCACTTCATGGTTCCATCCGCTGCCAGATCCACTCCCAGATATCTAAAACACTTCACTTCCTCCAGTTTTTCTCCATTCAAACTTACTTCCCAATTGACTTGACCCCCAATCCTACTGTACCTAATAACCTTGCTCTTATTCAAGGTTTTATTTATTCATATATATCTATTTATATTTATATTTATTTATTTATATATATTTATTTATATATTTTGCTTTGTCGCTGTCTCCCGCGTTAGCGAGGTAGCACAAGGAAACAGACGAAAGAATGGCCCAACCCACCCACATACACATGTATATACATACACCTCCACACATGCAAATATACATACCTATACATCTCAACGTATACATATATATACACATGCAGACATATACATATATACACATGTACATAATTCATACTGTCTGCCTTCATTCATTTCCATCGCCACCCCACTACACGTGAAATTACAACCCCCTCCCCCCTCATGTGGACGAGGTAGCGCTAGGAAAAGACAACAAAGGCCACATTCGTTCACATTCAGTCCCTAGCTGTCATGTAATAATGCACCGAAACCACAGCTTCCTTTCCACATCCAGGCCCCACAGAACTTTCCATGGTTTACCCCAGAGGCTTCACATGCCCTGGTTAAATCCATTGACAGCACGTCGACCCCGGTATATCACATCGTTCCAATTCAATCTATTCCTTGCATGCCTTTCACCTTCCTGCATGTTCAGGCCCCGATCACTCAAAATCTTTTTCACTCCATCTTTCCACCTCCAATTTGGTCTCCCACTTCTAGTTCCCTCCACCTCTGACACATATATCCTCTTGGTCAATCTTTCCTCACTCATTCTCTCCATGTGACCAAACCATTTCAAAACACCCTATTCTGCTCTCTCAACCACACTCTTTTTATTACCACACATCTCTCTTACCCTATTATTACTTATTTGATCAAACCACCTCACATCACATATTGTCCTCAAACACCTCATTTCCAGCACATCCACCCTCAGCACAACTCTTTCTATAGCCCATGCCTCGCAACCATATAACGTTGTTGGAACCATTATTCCTTCAAACATACCCATTTTTGCTTTCCGAGATAATGTTCTCGACTTACACACATTCTTCAACGCTCCCAGAACTTTCGCCCCCTCCCCCACCCTATGATTCACTTCCGCTTCCATAGTTCCATCCACTGCCAAATCCACTCCCAGATATCTAAAACACTTCACTTCCTCTGTTTTTCTCCATTTAGACTTACCTCCCAATTGACTCGTCCCTCAACCCTACTGTACCTAATAACCTTGCTCTTATTCACATTTACTCTCAACTTTCTTCTTTCAAAAACTTTACCAAACTCAGTCACCAGCTTCTGCAGTTTCTCACATCAATCAGCCACCAGCACTGTATCATCAGCGAACAACAACTGACTCACTTTCCAAGTTCTCTCATCCACAACAGACTGCATACTTGCCCCTCTTTCCAAAACTCTTACATTCACCTCCCTAACAACTCCATCCATAGTCAAATTAAACAACCATGGAGACATCACACACCCCTGCTGCAAACCTACACTCACCGAGAATCAATCACTTTCCTCTCTTCCTACACGTACACATGCCTTACATCCTCGATAAAAACATTTCACTGCTTCTAAAAACTTGCCTTCCACACCATGTATTCTATCAAATCTATCATATGCCTTCTCCAGATCCATAAATGTTACATACAAATACATTTGCTTTTCTAAGTATTTCTCACATACATTCTTCAAAGCAAACACCTGATCCACACATCCTCTACCACTTCTGAAACCACACTGCTCTTCCCCAATCTGATGCTCTGTACATGCCTTCACCCTCTCAGTCAATACCCTCCCATATAATTTACCAGGAATACTCAACAAACTTATACCTCTGTAATTTGAGCACTCACTTTTATCCCCTTTGCCTTTGTACAATAGCACTATGCAAGCATTCCGCCAATCCCCAGGCACCTCACCATGAGTCATACATACATTAAATAACCTCACCAACCAGTCAACAATACAGTCACCCCCTTTTTTAATAAATTCCACTGCAATACCATCCAAACCTGCTGCATTGCCTGCTTTCATCTTCTGCAAAGCCTTTAGTACCTCTTCTCTGTTTACCAAATCATTTTCCCTAACCCTCTCACATTGCACACCACCTCGGCCAAAACACCCTATATCTGCCACTCTATCATAAAACATTCAACAAACCTTCAAAATACTCACTCCATCTCCTCACATCACCACTACTTGTTGTCACCTCCCCATTAGCCCCCTTCACTGAAGTTCCCATTTGTTCCCTTGTCTTACACACTTTATTTACCTCCTTCCGAAACATCTTTTTATTCTCCCTAAAATTTAATGATACTCTCTCACCCCAACCCTCATTTGGCCTCTTTTTCACCTCTTGCACCTTTCTCTTGACCTCCTACCTCTTTGTTTTGTACATCTCTCACTCATTTGCATTATTTCCTTGCAAAAATCGTCCAAATGCCTCTCTCTTCTCTTTCACTAATAATCACTTTTTCATCCCACCACTCACTACCCTTTCTAATCTGCCCAACTCCCAAGCTTCTCATGCCACAAGCAATTTTTGCGCAAGCCATCACTGCTGCCCTAAATACATCCCATTTCTCCCCCACTCCCCTTACCTCCTTTGTTCTCACCTTTTTCCATTCTGTACTCAGTCTCTCCTGGTACTTCCTCACACAAGTCTCCTTCCCAAGCTCACTCACTCTCACCACTCTCTTCACCCCAACATTCTCTCTTCTTTTCTGAAAACCTCTACAAATCTTCACCTTCGCCTCCACAAGATAATGATCAGACATCCCTCCAGTTGCACCTCTCAGCACGTTAACATCCAAAAGTTTCTGTTTCACGCATTATCAATTGACACATAATTCAATAACGCTCTCTGGCCATTTCTCCTACTTACATACATATATTTATGTATATCTCTCTTTTTAAACCAGGTATTCCAAATCACCAGTCCTTTTTCAGCACATAAATCTACAAGCTCTTAACCATTTCCATTCACAACACTGAACACCCCATGTACACCAATTATTCCCTCAACTGCCACATTACTCACCTTTGCATTCAAATCACCCATCACTATAACCTGGTCTCGTGCATCAAACCTACTAACACACTCATTCAGCTTCTCCCAAAACACTTGCCTCTCATGATCTTTCTTCTCATGCCCAGGTGCATATGCACCAATAATCACCCATCTCTCTCCATCAACTTTCAGTTTTACCCATTTCAATCTATAGTTTATTTTCTTACACTCCATCACATACTCCCACCACTCCTGTTTCAGGAGTACTGCTACTCCTTCCCTTGCTCTTGTCCTCTCACTAACCCCTGACTTTAGTCCCAAGACATTTCAAACTACTCTTCCCCTTTACCCTTTAGCTTCGTTTCACCTAGTGCCAAAACATCCAGGTTCCTTTCCTCAAACATACTTTCCTTTTTTCTCATCTTGGTTACATCCACACACATTTAGACACCCCAATCTGAGCCTTCAAGGAGGATGAGCACTCCCTGCATGACTCCTTCTTCTGTTTCCCCTTTTAGAAAGTTAAAATATAAGGAGGGGAGGGTTTCTAGCCCCCCACTCCCGTCCCCTTTAGTCGCCTTCTATGACATGTGAGGAATGCATGGGAAGTATTCTTTCTCCCCTATCCACAGGGATATATACCTCAGTTCCTGATACTTCGCTGCCATTTGTGTATTAGTTGCATATACTCATTGCTCTCAGAAGTGTTTTAGGCGATGGACAGTAATAAGTAAAATAACATCTTTTACCCTGATTCTAGTCAAACTCACAACTGGGTAACTGACAGTGATAGTCATCAACAAGGTATCATTTTCATGTGGTATTTTTCTGGGGTCAGTATGTGGTCCTCGGTAATTCTGAATGACACTGATGAACCTATATGAAAGAATAAACAGCAATACAAGTAAATTACGTCAGGCCATTTTGGCTGAAGATAAAACAGCTCTGCTGGAAAACCTTAATAACATACTGGAATTAACATATAGCAGCATACACATTCTAGTATGTAAATGCTAAGTATTGATCATGGAGATGGCGAAAGCATCAATCATCAACTAAAATGTTATGAAAATCGACAAAAAAATGTCAAAAAGATTTCAGAGAAATTATTAGCATGGAATGATAAGTCAAATAATAGCAGAGTGTTGGCAACATGTTCACAAGTTACACTTTAACTTTATCTACCATTGCTGAGACCACACTTTGATAATGCACAGCAGCTTGGTCATAGAGCTAGATTAGATACAGATTCCCTTGAAAAGATGGAGCAAAGAATGAAAAAACTAGTGATGACCATCAAAAAATATCCTCATGAAGAGTGATCACGAAATGAAACCTATGTTTACTTGACAGGTAAATAGTATAGACTGATTTGCTCAAATGAATGAAGAAAGTGAATAATGAGGGCAAATTATAATCCTGATTATGTCATTCTCAAGCAAGATTTAATAATCTAATTTGATGTACACTATATATGGCAGCTCAATTTACTTTTGACAAAATAGCTTAAACATATGTGCATTAAGAATATGCTTTACATTACTGTTTTTATCAAGAACATATTTGTCTAGCTGCCTCATTCAAAGAACCCATACATAATAAACCTGGTTTCTTCACCTATGGTTTTATGCTAATGTATATCAAGAAAAATGTGCAACTGCGGGTAGAAAAAAAGGGCAAATGAGAGTTCAGGTGAGAGAGTAACATCAAACTTCAGGGAGGATAAAAAGATGTTATGGAAGGAGGTAAATGATGTTTGAAAGACAAGACAAATGGGAACATCAGGTGAAGACGCAAGGGGGGAAGTGATAAAAGATAGTGATGAAGTGAGAAAGAGACAGAGTGAGTACTCTGAAGGTTTGTTGAATGTGTTTGATGTTAGAGAGGCATATATATGGTGTTTTGGTTGGGGTGGTGTGTGAAGTGAAAGGGTCAAGGAGAATGGTTTGGTTAAGAGAGAAGAGGTAGCGAAAGCCTTGCAGAAGGCGAAATCCGGAAAGGCAGCATGTTTGGTTGGTATTGCAGTTGAATTCATCAAGAAAGGGGGTGACTGTGTTGTTGATTGGTTGGTAAGGATATTCAATGAATGTATGGATCAAGGTGAAGTGCCTGAGGACTGGCAAAATGCATGTATAGTGCCACTGTACATAGGCAAAGGAGATAAAGGTGAGTGTTCTAACTACAGAGGCATAAGTTTGTTGAGTATTCCTGGAAAACTGTATGGGTGGGTATTGATTGAAGGGGTGAAATCATGTACAGAGCATCAGACTGGGGATGAGCAGTGTGGTTTCAGAAGTGGTAGAGGATGTGTGGATCAGGTGCTTGCTTTGAAGAATGTGTGAGAATTATTTAGAAAAACAGATGAATGTGGCATTTATGGATTTGGAGAAGGCATATGGCACAGTTGACAGAGATGTTTGTGGAATGTCTTAAGAGTATATGGTGTGGGAGGTAAGCTGTTAGAAGTAGTGAAAAGTTTTATCTAGGATGTATGACATGTGTACGACCAGGATGAGAGGAGAGTGACTGGTTCCCAATGAAGGTTGGTCTGCAGCAAGGCTGTGTGATGTCTCCATGGCTGTTAAATTTGTTTATGGATGGGGTAGCTAGGGAGGTAAATTTAAGAGTTTTGAAAAGAGGGACAAGTATGCAGTCTGCTTGGGATGAGAGGGCCTAGGAAGTGAGTCAGTTGTTGTTCACTGATGATACAGCACTGGTGGCTATTTGAAGTGAGAAACTGCAGAAGTTGGTGACTGAGTTTGGAAAAGTGTGTGAAGGAGAAAGATGAGAGTAAATGTGAATAAGAGAAAGGTTATTAGGTTCAGCAGGGTTGAGAGACAAATTAATCGGGAGGTAAGTTTGAATGGAGGAAGTGAAGTGTTTTAGATATCTGGGAGCAGGCCCGGCAGCAAATGGAACCATTGAAGTGGAAGTGAGTCACAGAGTGGGGGAGGGGGCAAAGGTTCTGGGTGCAATGAAGAATGTGTGAAAAGAGAGAGTGTTACCTCAGAGAGCAAAAATGGGTATGTTTGTAGGAACAGTAGTACCAACATTACATGGTTGCGAGGCATGGGCTATAAGCATGGTTGTATTGAGGGTGGATGTGTTGGAAATGGAATGTTTGAGGACAATATGTGGTGTGAGGTGGTTTGATTAAGTAATGAAAGGGTAAGAGATATGTGGAAATAAAAAGAGTGTGGTTGAAAGAGCAGAATAGAGTGTGTTGAAATGGTTTGAACATATGGAGAGAATGAGTGAGGAAAGATTGACAAAGAGGATTTATGTGTCAAAGATGAAGGGAACAAAGACAAGTGGGAGACCTAACTGGAGTTGGGAGGATGGAGTGAAAAGATTTTATGCGATCGGAGCCTGAACATACTGGGGGGTGAGAGGCATGCAAGGAATAGAGTAAATTGGAAGGATGTGGTATACCACGGTCGATGTGCTGTCAATGGAATGAACCAGGGCGTTTGAAATGTCTGAGGGAAACCACAGAAAGGTCTCTGGGGCATGGATGTGGATAGGGAGCTGTGGTTTCGGTGCATCACACAAGACACTCGACACTGAGTGTGAACAAATGTGGCCTTTTATGTCTGTTCTTCTGGTGCTGCCTTGCTGAAGCAGGGGGTAGCGATGCTGTTTCCTGTGGGACAAGGAAGTGCTGTGAATGGATGAAGGCAAGCAAATATGAAAATGTGCATGTTTATATACGTACATCTCTGTGTATGTTTATGTATATGTGCATATATGGGCATTTATGTATGGATGGGGTTGTTAGGGAGGTGAATGCAAGAGTTTTGGAAAGAGGGGCAAGTATGAAGTCTGTTGGGGATGAGAGAGCTTGGGAAGTGAGTCAGTTGTTGTTCGCTGATGATACAGTGCTGGTGGCTGATTCATGTGAGAAACTGCAGAAGCTGGTGACTGAGTTTAGTAAAGTGTGTGAAAGAAGAAAGTTAAGAGTAAATGTGAATAAGAGCAAGGTTGTTAGGTACAGTAGGGTTGAGGGTCAAGTCAATTGGGAGGTGAGTTTGAATGGAGAAAAACTGGAGGAAGTGAAGTGTTTTAGATATCTGGGAGTGGATCTGGCAGCGGATGGAACCATGGAAGCGGAAGTGGATCATAGGGTGGGGGAGGGGGCGAAAATTCTGGGAGCCTTGAAGAATGTGTGGAAGTCGAGAACATTATCTCGGAAAGCAAAAATGGGTATGTTTGAAGGAATAGTGGTTCCAACAATGTTGTATGGTTGCGAGGCGTGGACTATGGATAGAGTTGTGCGCAGGAGAATGGATGTGCTGGAAATGAGATGTTTGAGGACAATGTGTGGTGTGAGGTGGTTTGATCGAGTAAGTAACGTAAGGGTAAGAGAGATGTGTGGAAATAAAAAGAGTGTGGTTGAGAGAGCAGAAGAGGGTGTTTTGAAATGGTTTGGGCACATGGAGAGAATGAGTGAGGAAAGATTGACCAAGAGGATATATGTGCCGGAGGTGGAGGGAACGAGGAGAAGAGGGAGACCAAATTGGAGGTGGAAAGATGGAGTGAAAAAGATTTTGTGTGATCGGGGCCTGAACATGCAGGAGGGTGAAAGGAGGGCAAGGAATAGAGTGAATTGGAGCGATGTGGTATACCGGGGTTGACGTGCTGTCAGTGGATTGAATCAAGGCATGTGAAGCGTCTGGGGTAAACCATGGAAAGCTGTGTAGGTATGTATATTTGCGTGTGTGGACGTATGTATATACATGTGTATGGGGGTGGGTTGGGCCATTTCTTTTCGTCTGTTTCCTTGCCCTACCTCGCAAACTTGGGAGACAGCAAAAAAAAAAAAAAAAAAAAAAAAAAACATATTTATATTTACATACATTATACTTTGTCGCTGTCTCCCTCGTTAGCAAGGTAGCACAAGGAAACAGAAGAAAGAATGGCCCAACCCACCCACATACACATTTATATACATACACAACCACACACGCACATATACATACCTATACATCTCAATATATATTTATATATACACACACAGACATATACATATATACACATGTACATAATTCATACTGTCTTCCCATATTCTTTCACGTCGCCACCCCGCCACAAATGAAATGACAACCCCTTCCCCCTGCATGTGCGCTAGGTAGAGCTAGGAAAAGACAACAAAGGCCACCTTCGTTCACACTCAGTCTCTAGCTATCATGTATAATGCACCGAAACCACAGCTCCCATTCCCCATCCAGGCCCCACAGAACTTTCCATGGTTTACCCCAGATGCTTCACATGCCCTGGTTCAATTCATTGACAGCACGTCGAACCCAGTATACCACATTGTTCCAATTCACTCTATTCCTTGCACGCCTTTCACCCTCCTGCATGTTCAGGCCCCGATCACTCAAAAATCCTTTTCACTCCATCTTTCCACCTCCAATTTGGTCTCCAACTTCTCCTCGTTCCCTCCACCTCTGACACATATATCCTCTTTGTCAATCTTTCCTCACTCATTCTCTCCATATGACCAAACCATTTCAAAACACCCTCTTGTGTTCTCTCAAACACACCCTTTTTATTACCACACATCTCTCTTACCCTTTCATTACTTAAATAAACCACCGCACACCACATATTGTCCTCAAACATCTCATTCCCAGCACATCCACCCTCCTCTGCAGAACTCAATCAATAGCCCACGCCTTGCAACCATATAACATTGTTGGAACCACTATCCCTTCAAAAATTGCATTTTTGCTTTCCAAGATAACGTTCTCGACTTCTACATATTTTACGACACTCCCAGAACTTTCACACCCTCCCCCAGCTATGATTCACTTCCGCTTCCAATGTTCCATCTGCTGCCAAGTCCACTCCCAGATATCTAAAACGCTTCACTTCCTCCAGTTTTTCTCCATTCAAACTTACCTTCCAATTGACTCGTCCCTCAACCCTACTGTACCTAATAACCTTGCTCTTATTCACATTTACTCTCAGCTTTCTTCCTTTATACACTTTACCAAACTCAGTCACCAGCTTCTGCAGTTTCTCACACGAATCAGCCACCAGCGCTGTATCATCAGCGAACAACAACAGACTCACTTCCCAAGTTCTCTCATATATTCATCTATTTATTAATTTATTTTGCTTTGTCGCTGTCTCCCGTGTTAGCGAGGTAGCGCAAGGAAACAGATGAAAGAATAGCCCAACTCACCCACATACACATGTATACACGTCCATACACGCAAATATACATACCTATACATCTCAACGTATACATATATAGACATACACAGACATATACATATATACACATGTACATAATTCATACTGCTTTTATTCATTCCCCTTGCCACCCCGCCACACATGAAATAACAACCCCCTCCACTCTCATGTGCACAACGTAGCGCTAGGAAAAGACAACAAAAGCCATCGTCGTTGACACTCAGTCTCTAGCTGTCATGTAATAATGCACCGAAAACACAGCTCCCTTACCACATCCAGGCCCCACAGAACTTTCAATGGTTTACCCCAGATGCTTCACATGCCCTGGTTCAATCCACTGACAACACATCAACCCCAGTATACCACATCGTTCCAATGCACTCTATTCCTTGCACGCCTTTCATCCTCCTCCATGTTCAGGCCCCAATCACTCAAAATCTTTTTCACTCCATCTTTCCACCTGAAATTTGGTCTCCCACTTCTCCTCATTCCCTCCACCTCTGACACATATATCCTCTTGGTCAATCTTTCCTCAGTCAATCTCTCCATGAGACCAAACCATCTCAAAACACCCTCTTCCGCTCTCTCAACCACACTCTTTATTACCACACATCTCTCATATCCTATTATCACTTACTCAATCAAACCCCCTCACACCACATATTGTCCACAAAAATCTCATTTCCAGCACATCCACCCTCCTGCGCACAACTCTATCCATACCCCACGCCTCGCAACCATATAACATTGTTGGAACCACTATTCCTTCAAACATACCCATTATTGCTTTCCGAGATAATGTTCTCGACTTCCATACACTCTTCAACGCTCCCAGAACTTTTGCCCCCTCCCCCACCCTATGATGCACTTCCACTTCCATGGTTCCATCCGCTGCCAAATCCACTCCCAGATATCTAAAATATTTCACTTCCTCCAGTTTTCTCCATTCAAACTTACCTCCCAATTGACTTGTCCCTCAACCCTACTGTACCTAATATCCTCGCTCTTATTCACATTTACTCTCAGCTTTCTTCTTTCACACACTTTACCAAACTCAGTCACCAGCTTCTGCAGTTTCTCACACGAATCAGCCACCATCGCTGTATCATCAACTGACTCACTTCATAAGCTTTCTCATCCACAAGAGACTGCATACTTGCCCCTCTTTCCAAAACTCTTGCATTCACCTCCCTAAAAACCCCACCCATAAACAAATTAAACAATCATGGAGACATCACACACCTCTGCCGCAAACCTACATTCACTGAGAACCAATCACTTTCCTCTCTTCCTAAACGTACACATACCTTACATCCTCGATAAAAACTTTTCACTGCTTCTAATAACTTGCCTCCCACACCATATATTCTTAATACCTTCCACAGAGCACCTGATGTGAGAAGGAGATGGAGTGAGTATTTTGAAGGTTTCTTGAATGTGTTTGATGATAGAGTGGCAGATATAGGGTGTTTTGGTCAAGGTGGTGTGCAAAGTGAGAGGGTTATGGAGAGTGATTTGGCAAACAGAGAGGAGGTAGTAAAAGCTTTGCGGAACATGAAAGCTGGCAAGGCAGCAGGTATGGATGGTATTGCAGAGGAATTGTCAATAGATTGAACCAGGGCATGTTAAGCATCTGGGGTAAACCATGGAAAGTTCTGTGGGGCCTGGATGTGGAAAGGGAGCTGTGGTTTCAGTGTGAATGAATGTGGATTTTGTTGTCTTTTCCTAGCGCTACCTCACGCATGTAAGGGGGGAAAGGGTTGTTATTTCATGTGTGGCGGGGTAGCGATGGGAATGAATAAAGGCAGACAGCATGTATCACGTACATGTGTATGTATGTATATGTCTGTGTGTGTATATATATGTATACATTGAGATGTACAGGTATTCCTATGAGTCCACAGGGAAAATGAAACACGAAAAGTTCTCAAGTGCACTTTCGTGTAACAATCACATCATCAGGGGAGACACAAGACAGAAATATAACAGTCAGTTGATGTACATCGAAGAGATGAAGCTAGGACGCCATTTGAAGTTGTTGTTGAAAGGTAACATTTCTCTTATCAAAAGTTTGTCATCTTTGTCCCTTTCATTGCCATATATGTATGGACTTATCAAAACACATAAACAGAATTTTCCAGCAAGACCTATAGTGAGTTCTGTAGGCTCCATCACATACAAATTGTCAAAATGATTTATTAAGCCCTTTAGTGGGTAAGGTATCAAATTCTAATATCATGAACAATGTAGGTTTAGTCAACAAGCTAAACAATATCAATGATAATTTTGATTTCAAACTAGTTAGCTTTGATGTTTCCTCACTCTTCACTAAAGTTCCAGTTGATGACCATTTAGAATATTTATTTGATGTCTTGGATGATATTCATTTACCTGTTTCAAAGTCTAATTTCAATGAACTGATAAAATTGTGTATAAAAGACTGTGTATTTCAATTCAATGGAGATTATTATGCTCAAAAATTTGGTATGGCAATGGGTAACCCTCTTTCACCTGTACTAAGTAATCTTTATATGAAATTTTTTGAAACAAAATTACTAAAGGATATTTTACTTTCTAATGCAATTTGGTTTAGGTATGCAGATGACGTTCTTTGTGTTTGGCCAACAAATGAAAATTTACAAATATTTCTCCCCTTACTTAACAATTTAGTACCTTCCATCAAATTTACTGTAGAAAATGAAAATAATGGTATGTTACCATTTTTAGATTGCATGATCCATAGACAAGGAAACAAGTTTAAGTTTAGCATGTACAGAAACCAACCAATGTATGCTCATATATCCATTATCACTCATCTCAACATGACAGAGTTAAATTATCATCATTTCAATCTATGTTCCTTAGGGCATTACGTATTTGCAGTCCAGAGTTTATTGACAATGAGCTTGAGAAGATATATTCTATTGGATCTAAGTTAAAGTACCCTAGATCTTTCATTGATAAATTCCTTAAGTTAGCAAAGAAATCATTTTATAGAGTTGAGCCCAAACCTCCCAATGACACCGAGAATCTTTTAGTTCTCCCTTTTAATAACAATTTCACTTTGCTTCCCATGTTGCTTAAATCCTTTAATGTAAATGTTGCCTTTAGCAACAATACTACTATAAAGAATATCTTAATCAGGAATTCACCAGAAAATTCTCTTGGATGCATCTATAAAGTGCCTTGTGGAAACTGTGATAAATTTTATGTTGGTCAGACTGGTAAGGATCTTTCTGTTAGACTTAAGCAACATAAATATAGTATAAGAATGGGACAAGAATCAAATGCCTTGTTTAATCATGTTAAAAACTATGATCATTGTACTGACTGGAGTAATGCCATCTCAGTTACTAATTCTACTAGTTACTAACTCTATTACCAAGAGAAATACCATTGAATCTTCTATTATCAAATACACAAAGAATTATAATCTTAATATTAGTGATGGTCTATACAAATTAGATAACTTTATTGTTGATAAGATTTGTAAAATGATAAGTTTATGAACGCTCGTATATTTTGGACAATCACGTGTTTACCAAATGGCATCCTAGCTTCGTTCTTCGATGTATATCAACTGACTGTTATATCTCTCTTGTGTCTCCCCGATGATGTGATTATTACACGAAAGTGCACTTGGGAACTTTTCGTGTTTCATTTTCCCCGTGGACTCATAGGAATATCTTGATCATGCGCAAAATTGTGATCCTTTCCAATGGAACCATGGAAGCGGAAGTGAATCATAGGGTGGGAGAGGGGGCGAAAATCCTGGGAGCCTTGAAGAATGTATGGAAGTCGAGAACATTATCTCGGAAAGCAAAAATGGGTATGTTTGAAGGAATAGTGGTTCCAACAATGTTGTATGGTTGCGAGGCGTGGGCTATGGATAGAGTTGTGTGCAGGAGGGTGGATGTGCTGGAAATGAGATGTTTGAGGACAATATGTGGTGTGAGGTGGTTTGATCGAGTAAGTAATGTAAGGGTAAGAGAGATGTGTGGAAATAAAAAGAGCATGGTTGAGAGAGCAGAAGAGGGTGTTTTGAAATGGTTTGGGCACATGGAGAGAATGAGTGAGGAAAGATTGACCAAGAGGATATATGTGTTGGAGATGGAGGGAATGAGGAGAAGTGGGAGACCAAATTGGAGGTGGAAAGATGGAGTGAAAAAGATTTTGAGTGATCGGGGCCTGAACATGCAGGAGGGTGAAAGGCAGGCAAGGAATAGAGTGAATTGGATCGATGTGGTATACCAGGGTGAACGTGCTGTCAATGGATTGAATCAGGGCATGTGAAGCATCTGGGGTAAACCATGGAAAGTTCTGTGGGGCCTGGATGTGGAAAGGGAGCTGTGGTTTCGGGCATTATTACGTGACAGCTAGAGACTGAGTGTGAACGAATAGGACCTTTGTTGTCTTTTCCTGGCGCTACCTCGCACACATGAGGGGGAGGGGATGTTATTCCATGTGTGGCGAGGTGACGATGGGAATAAATGAAGGCAGACGGTATGAATTGTGTACATGTGTATATATGTATATGTCTGTGTGTGTGTATATATATATATATGCGTACACTAAGATGTATAGGTATGTATATTTGCGTGTGTGGACGTGTATGTATATACATGTGTATGGGGGTGGGTTGGGCCATTTCTTTCGTCTGTTACCTTGCGCTACCTCGCAAACGCGGGATACAGCGACAAAGCAAAATAAATATAAATAAATATATATATATATATATATATATATATATATATATATATATATATATATATATATTGCTAAGAATATATGGTGTGGGAGGCAAGTTGTTAGAAGCAGTGAAAAGTTTTTATCAAGGATGTAAGGCATGTGTACATGTAGGAAGAGAGGAAAGTGATTGGTTCTCAGTGAATGTAGGTTTGCGGCAGGGGTGTGTGATGTCTCCATGGTTGTTTAATTTGTTTATGGATGGGGTTGTTAGGGAGGTGAATGCAAGAGTTTTGGAAAGAGGGGCAAGTATGAAGTCTGTTGGGGATGAGAGAGCTTGGGAAGTGAGTCAGTTGTTGTTCGCTGATGATACAGCGCTGGTGGCTGATTCATGTGAGAAACTGCAGAAGCTGGTGACTGAGTTTGGTAAAGTGTGTGAAAGAAGAAAGTTAAGAGTAAATGTGAATAAGAGCAAGGTTATCAGGTACAGTAGGGTTGAGGGTCAAGTCAATTGGGAGGTGAGTTTGAATGGAGAAAAACTGGAGGAAGTAAAGTGTTTTAGATATCTGGGAGTGGATCTGGCAGCGGATGAAACCATGGAAGCGGAAGTGGATCATAGAGTGGGGGAGGGGGCGAAAATTCTGGGAGCCTTGAAGAATGTGTGGAAGTCGAGAACATTATCTCGGAAAGCAAAAATGGGTATGTTTGAAGGAATAGTGGTTCCAACAATGTTGTATGGTTGTGAGGCGTGGGCTATGGATAGAGTTGTGCGCAGGAGGATGGATGTGCTGGAAATGAGATGTTTGAGGACAATGTGTGGTGTGAGGTGGTTTGATCGAGTAAGTAACGTAAGGGTAAGAGAGATGTGTGGAAATAAAAAGAGCGTGGTTGAGAGAGCAGAAGAGGGTGTTTCGAAATGGTTTGGGCACATGGAGAGAATGAGTGAGGAAAGATTGACCAAGAGGATATATGTGTCGGAGGTGGAGGGAACGAGAAGTGGGAGACCAAATTGGAGGTGGAAAGATGGAGTGAAAAAGATTTTGTGTGATCGGGGCCTGAACATGCAGGAGGGTGAAAGGAGGGCAAGGAATAGAGTGAATTGGATCGATGTGGTATACCGGGGTTGACGTGCTGTCAATGGATTGAATCAGGGCATGTGAAGCGTCTGGGGTAAACCATGGAAAGCTGTGTAGGTATGTATATTTGCGTGTGTGGATGTATGTATATACATGTGTATGGGGGTGGGTTGGGCCATTTCTTTCGTCTGTTTCCTTGCGCTACCTCGCAAACGCGGGAGACAGTGACAAAGCAAAAATATATATATATATATATATATATATATATATATATATATATATTTTTTTTTTTTTTTTTTATACTTTGTCGCTGTCTCCCGCGATTGCGAGGTAGCGCGAGGAAACAGACGAAAGAAATGGCCCAACCCCCATACACACGTACATACACACGTCCACACACGCAAATATACATACCTACACAGCTTTCCATGGTTTACCCCAGACGCTTCACATGCCTTGATTCAATCCACTGACAGCACGTCAACCCCTGTATACCACATCGCTCCAATTCACTCTATTCCTTGCCCTCCTTTCACCCTCCTGCATGTTCAGGCCCCGATCACACAAAATCTTTTTCACTCCATCTTTCCACCTCCAATTTGGTCTCCCTCTTCTCCTCGTTCCCTCCACCTCCGACACATATATCCTCTTGGTCAATCTTTCCTCACTCATTCTCTCCATGTGCCCAAACCATTTCAAAACACCCTCTTCTGCTCTCTCAACCACGCTCTTTTTATTTCCACACATCTCTCTTACCCTTACGTTACTTACTCGATCAAACCACCTCACACCACACATTGTCCTCAAACATCTCATTTCCAGCACATCCATCCTCCT
The DNA here is from genome assembly GCF_036320965.1 of Panulirus ornatus. NCBI lineage: Eukaryota > Metazoa > Arthropoda > Malacostraca > Decapoda > Palinuridae > Panulirus > Panulirus ornatus. The sequence goes on from NC_092259.1 coordinate 18,707,810, forward strand.
GCGCACAACTCTATCCATAGCCCACGCCTCGCAACCATACAACATTGTTGTAACCACCATTCCTTCAAACATACCCATTTTTGCTTTCCGAGATAATGTTCTCGACTTCCACACATTTTTCAAGGCTCCCAAAATTTTCGCCCCCTCCCCCACCCTATGATCCACTTCCGCTTCCATGGTTCCATCCGCTGACAGATCCACTCCCAGATATCTAAAACACTTCACTTCCTCCAGTTTTTCTCCATTCAAACTCACCTCCCAATTGACTTGACCCTCAACCCTACTGTACCTAATAACCTTGCTCTTATTCACATTTACTCTTAACTTTCTTCTTCCACACACTTTACCAAACTCAGTCACCAGCTTCTGCAGTTTCTCACATGAATCAGCCACCAGCGCTGTATCATCAGCGAACAACAACTGACTCACTTCCCAAGCTCTCTCATCCCCAACAGACTTCATACTTGCCCCTCTTTCCAGGACTCTTGCATTTACCTCCCTAACAACCCCATCCATAAACAAATTAAACAACCATGGAGACATCACACACCCCTGCCGCAAACCTACATTCACTGAGGACCAATCACTTTCCTCTCTTCCTACACGTACACATGCCTTACATCCTCGATAAAAACTTTTCACTGCTTCTAACAACTTGCCTCCCACACCATATATTCTTAATACCTTCCACAGAGCATCTCTATCAACTCTATCATATGCCTTCTCCAGATCCATAAATGCTACATACAAATCCATTTGCTTTTCTAAGTATTTCTCACATACATTCTTCAAAGCAAACACCTGATCCACACATCCTCTACCACTTCTGAAACCGCACTGCTCTTCCCCAATCTGATGCTCTGTACATGCCTTCACCCTCTCAATCAATACCCTCCCATATAGTTTACCAGGAATACTCAACAAACTTATACCTCTGTAATTTGAGCACTCACTCTTATCCCCTTTGCCTTTGTACAATGGCACTATGCACGCATTCCGCCAATCCTCAGGCACCTCACCATGAGTCATACATACATTAAATAACCTTACCAACCAGTCAACAATACAGTCACCCCCTTTTTTAATAAATTCCACTGCAATACCATCCAAACCTGCTGCCTTGCCGGCTTTCATCTTCCGCAAAGCTTTTACTACCTCTTCTCTGTTTACCAAATCATTTTCCCTAACCCTCTCACTTTGCACACCACCTCGACCAAAACACCCTATATCTGCCACTCTGTCATCAGACACATTCAACAAACCTTCAAAATACTCATTCCATCTCCTTCTCACATCACCACTACTTGTTATCACCTCCCCATTTACGCCCTTCACTGAAGTTCCCATTTGCTCCCTTGTCTTACGCACCCTATTTACCTCCTTCCAGAACATCTTTTTATTCTCCCTAAAATTTACTGATAGTCTCTCACCCCAACTCTCATTTGCCCTTTTTTTCACCTCTTGCACCTTTCTCTTGACCTCCTGTCTCTTTCTTTTATACTTCTCCCACTCAATTGCATTTTTTCCCTGCAAAAATCGTCCAAATGCCTCTCTCTTCTCTTTCACTAATACTCTTACTTCTTCATCCCACCACTCACTACCCTTTCTAAACAGCCCACCTCCCACTCTTCTCATGCCACAAGCATCTTTTGCGCAATCCATCACTGATTCCCTAAATACATCCCATTCCTCCCCCACTCCCCTTACTTCCATTGTTCTCACCTTTTTCCATTCTGTACACAGTCTCTCCTGGTACTTCCCCACACAGGTCTCCTTCCCAAGCTCACTTACTCTCACCACCTTCTTCACCCCAACATTCACTCCTCTTTTCTGAAAACCCATACTAATCTTCACCTTAGCCTCCACAAGATAATGATCAGACATCCCTCCAGTTGCACCTCTCAGCACATTAACATCCAAAAGTCTCTCTTTCGCACGCCTGTCAATTAACACGTAATCCAATAACGCTCTCTGGCCATCTCTCCTGCTTACATAAGTATACTTATGTATATCTCGCTTTTTAAACCAGGTATTCCCAATCATCAGTCCTTTTTCAGCACATAAATCTACAAGCTCTTCACCATTTCCATTTACAACACTGAACACCCCATGCATACCAATTATTCCCTCAACTGCCACATTACTCACCTTTGCATTCAAATCACCCATCACTATATATATATATATATATATATATATATATATATTTATCCCTGGGGATAGGGGAGAAAGAATACTTCCCACGTATTCCCTGCGTGTCGTAGAAGGCGACTAAAAGGGAAGGGAGCGGGGGGCTGGAAATCCTCCCCTCTCGTTTTTTTTTAATTTTCCAAAACAAGGAACAGAGAAGGGGGCCAGGTGAAGATATTCCCTCAAAGGCCCAGTCCTCTGTTCTTAACGCTACCTCGCTATCGCGGGAAATGGCGAATAGTATGAAAAAAAAAAAAATATATATATATATATATATATATATATATATATATATATATATATATATATATATATATATATATATGTATGTATCTCATCATTATCATCATTATACTTAATCACTGTTTCCTGGGTCAGGAAGGTAACACCAGGAAACAGACGAAGAATGGCGCATCCACTCATATACATATATACACATGTACATATTCCTACTTGCTTGAATTCATCCATTCCTGTTGCTACCCCGACACACAGGAAATAGCATTGCTATCCCCCACTTCAGCAAGGTAGTACTAGGAAAACAGACAAAAAAGGCCACACTCTCTCACACTCAGTCTCTAGCTGTCACGTGTAATGCACTGAAACCATAGCTCCCTATCCACAAACAGTCCCTACAGACCTTTTTTAAGTTTACCCTAGATCCTTCAGATACCCTGTTCAGTCCATTGACAGCATGTCAACCCCGGTATACCACATCATTGCAATTCATTCTATTCCTTGCACACCTTTCACCCTTCTGTATGTTCAGGCCCTGATCACTCAAAATCTTTTTCACTTCATCCTTCCACCTCCAATTTGGTCTACCACTTCCTGGCCCCTTCACCTCTGACACATATATCCTCTTTGTCAATCTTTCTTCACTCATTCTCTCCATATGTTCAAACAATCTCAACACACCCTCTTCTGCTCTCTCAATGACACTGTTTTTATTACCACACATTTCTCTTACCCTCCATTACTTACCTGATCAAACCACCTCACACCACATATTGTCCTCAAACATTTCATTTCCAACATATCCACCCTCCTCTGTACAACCCTGTCTATAGCCAATGCCTCAACCATATAACATTGTTAGAACTACTATTCCTTTAAACATACCTATCTTTGCTGTCCGAGACATTGTTCACTCCTTCCACACATTTTTCATCACTCCCAGAACCTTTGCCCCCTCCCCCACTCTGTGTCTCACTTCTGCTTCCATTACTTAATCCACTGCTAAATCCACTCCCATATATATAAAACACTTCACTTCCTCTAATTTTTCTCTATTCAAACTTACCTCCCAATTCACTTGCCCTCAACCTGCTCTCAACCCTACTGAATCTAATAACCTTGCTCTTATTCCCATTTACTCTCAACTTTCTCCTTTCACACACTTTTCCAAACTCAGTCACCAACCTTTGCAGTTTCTCACCTAAATCAGCCACTAGAGCTGTATCACCAGCAAACAAACAACTGACTCACTTTCCAGGCCCTCTCATCTACAACAGACTGCATACTCAACCCTATCTCCAAAACTCATGCATTTACTTCCATAACCACCCCATCCATAAACAAATTAAACAACCATGGGGAAATCACACACCCCTGCCAGAAATCGACATTCACTGGGAACCAATCGCTCTCCTCACTTTCTACTCATATACACATCTTACATCCTAGGTAAAGACTTTTCACTACTTCTAGCAACTTACCTCCCACACCATATACTCTATCAACCCTATCATATGCCATCTCCTGATCCATTAATGCTACATACAAATCCATCCGTTTTTCTGTCTTTCTCACATACATTCTTCAAAGCAAACACCTGACCCACACATCCTCTACCACTTCTGAAACCACACTGCTCTTCCCCAGTCTGATACTCTGTACAAGCCTTTACCCTCCCAATCAATACCCTCCCATATAATTTCCCAAGAATACTCAACAAATATATGCCTTTGGAGCTTGAACACTCACCTTTATCCCACTTGCCTTTGTACAATGGCACTAGGCATGCATTCTGCCAATCCTCAGGCACTTCACCATCATCCATACTTACAATGAATATCCTCACCAACCAATCAACAATACAGATGCCCCCTTTTCTTAATAAATCCTACTGCAGTACCATCCAAACCTGCCGCCTTGCCAGATTTCATCTTCCACAAAGCTTTCACTACCTCTTCTCTGTTTACCAAACCATTCTCCCTGGCCCTCTCACTTTGCATACCAACCCGAAAAAAACACCCTGTATCTGCTAATCTATCATCAAGCACATTCAACAAGCCTTCAAAATACTCTCCATTTCCTTCTCACTTCATCATTACCTGTTATTACCTCCCCACTTGCTCTCTTCACTGATGTTTCCATTTGTTCTCTTGTCTTGTGCACATTATTTGCCTCCTTCCAAAACATCTTTTTTATACTCCCTAAAATTCAATGATACTATCTCAGCCCAACTCTCATTTGCCCTCTTTTTCACTTCTTGCACCTTCCTCTTGACCTCCTGCCACTTTCTTTTATACATCTCCCAGTCATTTGCACTATTTCCCTGCAATTATTGTCCAAACACCTCTCTTTTCTCCTAAATAACAACCTTAACTCTTCATCCATCATTCACTACCCTTTCTAATCTGACCACCTCCCACCTTTCTCATGCCACATGCATCTTTTGCACAAGCCATCACTGCTTCCTTAAATACATCACATTCCTCCCCCACTCCCCTCATGTCATTTGCTCACACCTTTTGCAAATCTACGCTCAATCTCTCCTGGTACTTCCTCACACAAGTCTCCTTTCGAATCTCACTTACTCTAACCACTCTCTTCTCCCAACATTCTCTCTTCTTTTTTGGAAATCTCTACAAATCTTCACCCTCACCTCCACAATATAGTGATCAGACTTCCCTCCAGCTGCCACATTAACATCCAAAAGTCTCTCTTTTACACACCTATCAATTAACAAATAATCCAATAATGCCCTTTGACCATCTCCCCTCCTCACATCTACATACTTATGTATATCTCTCTTTTTAAACCAGCTATTCCCAATTACTAGTAATTTTTCAGCACACAAATCCATGGTCTCATGCATTAAAGCTGCTAACACTCTCACTCAGCTGCTCCCAAAACACTTGCCTCTCAAGATCTTTCATCCCATGACCTGGTGCATAGGCATCAATAATCACCCATCTCTCTCCATCCACTTTCAGTTCTACCCAAATCAATCTAGAATTTACTTCCTTACTCTATCACATACTCCCACAACTGCTTCAGGAGTAGTGTTACTCCTTCCTTAGCTCTTGTCCTGTCAGCAACCCCTGATGTTACTTTTAAGACTTTCCCAAACCACTCTCCCTCTTTACCCTTGAGCTTTGTTTCACTCAAAGCCAGAATATCTGCGATTTCTTTCCTCAAACATACTACCCATCTCTCCTTTTTTCTCATCTGTTACATCCACACACATTCAGACACCTTAATCTGAGGTTTCTGGGAGGATGAGCACTTCCCGCTTGACTCTTTCTGTGGTAGATACAGGGTGTTTTGGTCAGGGTGGTGTGTGAAAAGAGAGGGTCAGGGAGAATGGTTTGGTAAAGAGAGAATAGGTGGTAAAAGCTTTGTGGAAGATGAAATCTGGCAAAGCAGCAGGTTTGGATGGTATTGTAGTGGAATTTATTAAAAAAGTGGGTGACTGTTGACTGGCTGGTGAGGATATTCAGTGTCTGTATGGATCACAGTGAAGTGCCAGAGGATTGGCAGAATGCATTGCATAGTGCCGTTGTATGTATGATGGCAAAGGGGATAAAGGTGAGTGTTGAAACTACAGAGGCATAAGTTTGTTGAGTATTCCTGGGAAATTATACTGGAGGGTATTGATTGAAAGGGTGAAGTCATGTACAGACTATCATATTGGGCAAGAGCAGTGTGGTTTCAGAAGTGGTAGAGGTTTTGTGGATCAGGTGTTTGCTTTGAAGAATGTGTGTTAGAAATACTTTGAAAAACAGATGGATTTGCATGTAGCATTTATGGATATGGAGAAGGCATATGATAAGGTTGATAAAAATGCTTTGTGGAAGGTTTTAAGAGTATATGGTGTGGGAAGTAAGTTGTTAGAAGTGAAAAGTTTTTACCAAGGATGTAAGGCATGTGTACGAGTAGGAAGAGAGGAGAGTGATTAGTTCTCAGTGAGTATCGGTGAGTGATGTCCCCATGGTTGTTTAATTTGTTTATGGATGGGGTGGTTAAGGAGGTGAATGCAAGAGTTTTGGAGAGAGGGGCAAGTATGCAGTCTGTTGTGGATGAGAGGGCCTGGGAAGTGATCAGTTGTTGTTTGCCGAAGATACAGTTCTGGTGGCTGATTCGTGTGAGAAACTGCAGAGATTGGTGAGTTCGGAAAAGTGTGTGAAAGGAGA